>NW_022196915.1:71815961-71828444 GCF_008632895.1 Mastomys coucha
AACTTTCTATTTTTATCCCTCCAGAGAAAAGTTCACTCAATGATGGAAGAAGCTCTACTACTTCCCAAACTACTGCTTCCCAGCCCGGCCTTTTCAAGAATCCATTTTGCATACATAAACCATTGGAGGTCGTGTGTAATGTACTCAGTGCAAGGTACTCTTGCTATCATCACCACAGTCTCCTGAAGGTGGCAGAGTTTAGAGCATCGAGGAAGAAGAAGGTAGCCATGCTTAGTAAAACTAAAGACAGCAAATGAGAAGAGAACAATTTTTTAACTCACATAATTTTCGAATAATAAAAGGTCTGAAAATACACTAAGTGCCCAGATATTATAAACTCCATGGAACAGGGGAGGAAATAAGTCTCAAAGAGATTAAATGCCAGCCTCTATGTCACACAGGCTGGTGTATTACAGAGCCTTCATTTAAATTCAACTATTAGGAGATCTCTCAACATATGAGCCTCTATTCAATTTCTGAGGAAGGAAAGTGGTATGGAAATCCATATGGGTGTCAGGAAACAGGATACACTTTGAAACTATGCATTCCTTTAGCATCATCATTCAATCCCTTCTCTATGCCAAGCTGGCATTACAAAATCTCCATGTGCCTGATATTAATAGAATTATTATCAAAGGTGTTCATATAATTCACTTTTTCTACTATAGTTTTAGTATTTTAGCTAACCACTTATTCATGGATGCTTTGTTTCTGCAAGATTTCCTAGGAGATGTCTCTGTCCATCTTCCTCCTTTCCCTTGATATGGTTTACCTGTATTTCTTAAAACTTTGCTTTCTGGGTTGTGTTATTCCAAAAATTCTGAGGTTAGATGATAACAAAGACTTGTGCAGTATTCTCTAGCTGCCTAAAATAATAGTGTCTAGGATTTTAACCACAGCTATGTCTGAACCGAGGTAACTGCCTTTGGTTGCCTGTATGTCTTGCATGTGTTTGTCTCCAACAGGCCATTGCCTATGTCTAGATTTACTTACAATGGGATTTTGTGGCTCTCTTGAGCCCCTAACAGCTAGTACTTATGATGAAAAAGAGCACCAGAAGGGGAAAATACAAATCTAAGAATAATCTCTTATAAATTTCTAATACCCTAGACTTACTCGAATCTCAAGGGAGAAAAATTCTATTCAGAAAGCAAGCCAATTCAAGTCATGAAAATATCCAAAACCTGCTTTTCAGATAGTTTATCCAAGATGTTATTTTGGGTTATTTTTTGTTTTGTTTTAATTTTTTCTCTCTTTTCCTATGACACTTTTTCATGAAGTCTATCCATGCATGTCGAGTGATCTTCTCATTCCCTACTCATTCCCTAGATTTTCTTTTTAAATCAGATTTTGATGCAAATACCTACTTCATTTAAATGTGCCCTTGGTCTTTACTCAGTGGCCCAAGTTTCAGCACTCTTAAGGACATTGCTTTGATTTCCTGTCACTCTTGGAAAAAAATGAAATATATATAAAAAAGATGAAAATTGAATAATTCTGAGACTTTGGTTTAGTCAGTGATGATTACACTATGTATAAATACACATTTAGTAAAACAATAATTTGTTTTGTGTATTTTTCAAGAAGTTTTATCCCCCTTTATCCAGGCAAATATTTTAGAACTCCTTGTGACAGCAAAGCTATTAATAGTGGGAATTTTGTTAGCTTTCTGGATATTTCTCAACTGTCGGCAGTTGAAAACGCTTACACCCTCTCACTTCATTCCTGTCTCTAGGGATTGGCTCATTTTAGTCTTTTAGACTTAGATAATTTTATATGTCATTCTCCTTTACAAGGCGTAACTCAGACCTCTAATTCACATCACCTAGTTGTCAAGGGAGAGCCAAATGTTATGGATTAATAGAACCGCCCTCCTCTTTTTATATTTTCATGAGAAAATAAAGATGTCTTTTATAGATTTCAATATATCCTTTGAATATAGCAACATTAGAGATCCTATGTGAATGTCTCTGCCATTGCTTCTTCTGCCATCATCAGAGCCACTCTGCATACCCTGAGCCTTGCCCTCTCTCATGGAGAAATAACTGGCTATCCCCCAAGTGATACTGCGTATGCAACTCTAGTTTCTGAAATTCTTCCTTCCATTTTCTCCAATTTTCTGCTGCATTTCTTCTAAGGCTTAACTTTCCTGGAGGCTTTAATTGGTCCATTTTTAATCCCTTTTGGCATCGTGTAATTATTGGCTTCTCTTGTAGAGAAAAAGCAAGAGAGTCATGTTGTTAAATATAAAATATTTTATTGTAGGGCCACTGTGAGTACTTCAAATTGACCTTTTGTGTTGTATGTATGGAGTCAGCACTGCACAATATGGGCCCATGTTGTATTCTAATATTTTAAACAGATCTCCACTCACTGCACCACACAGGCTCTTGCTTAACTTATGCGCCTCCCTAAACTTCCTGCTATCTTTATTGCAATGACCTTGAGGCTATATTCACTTCTGGCCAATTAAGCTGTAAATCAGAATTTATCACTAATAGCCATGCAATTATAGACTGCAGTGAAATTGCTCAGCAAAGAGAGATATCTGTATACATTTAGGTTTTGTTTATCTGCCAAAGAACAGACAAAATTAGAGCAAATGCAGTCTGCTCCATTCCCTCACCAACTCAAAATAATGCTTACCTGGCATATTTACATTTCATTTTCATTAAAATGTGTGTGCAATTCTATATTAATTATATACCTTCAATACAATTGATTCAGAGACTACATTGTATTAGATATATAGCATAAACTTACAGGTACAATAACACAGCATATTTAGTGTTACAAAACATGAAATTTTTTTAGCCAATGGTATTTAAAACTGTTCTGTCTTCATTAACTGGACTGAAACTGCCAAAACAAAGGTTCAACTGTCTAATTGCTTTTTCATTTGTAGAATGGACTAGGCAAGCTGCATTTAATTTGGTCTTGAAATGTACTTATCTACATTTCTAACTTGTGAGGGGCCAACTTAACAAAGGCATCAAAATAGTTACCTTCGATGGTGATAGCCGTCTAGGTACACACAGGTCAGTGATGGAGAAGTTGACAATACCTTCATTGTTGTCTGTATGAGGAAATAGAAAAAATAATATAATTCTGATTGCCAGATGCTGTAGAAGAAGTTGAAATAACAAACACATGGTAAAAACATTTCTTCTGAGTTCTATTCATAACAAGAATTCTTGCAAAACTCTTTCTGTGCAACATTGGTTGATATGAGCTTTTATGCATCCCCCAGCCTCTTCATGATATGATTTAAAAGTGGGTGTTCTGTACAGATATTTATTCTATGGGTCCTTCTACAAAGTTGAGAATTTTCTGTGTATTTTAATCTTTTGTATTGTTAGAAATGCATTAAATTTCTATTGATAATTAAATATTACCAATTCCAACTTACTCATGTAACAGATCATTCAAAATATGACATATTTTAAAATTATTGTATTATACATATTTAAGTGTTTCTGTTACTTCATTAAGATTCCTTTTATAAATCAGGCATGTAAAAATTATCAGTCATTACTTAACAAGAAATTTCATCACTTGAAGGACAACTTTAATTCAATGTCTTTGCAATTCAAATTATATATAATTAATGGCATACTATAAAATAATATAATAATTTCATAATTATAGTCATTGATAAGGTGTCCTATTGTTTCTCAAAGTATTACTTTAAAGTATAAATTAAAATTAGAATGTTGGTACATATTAATGTACTAATGTAATGTGTATGTAAATTTTGTATTTTTTAGTTTTTCTTGATTATTGTATTGTCTTAGATAAGGTTTCTATTGATGTGAAGAGACGGCATAACCACAGCACCTCTGCCAAGGAAAAGTATTTAATTGCAGCTGGCTTACAGGTTAGAGGTTTAGTCTGTTATAATCAAGGCAGGAAACACGCAGTCTGACATAGTGATGGAGAAGAAGTTAAGAATTCTACGTCTTGATCCACAGGTGCCAGAGGGAGAACTGTCTCTACCATCTGAGACCACAAAGCTTGTGTCACACCCTATGGACCAAGCTTTCAGACACACAAGCCTACTTAAATCACCATATACATCATGAGATGCATTTACATTCCTGATTATTTCCTAGTTAAATTACATTATATTTATGCATAATGTTAAGCTAGTTTTAGTTAACAGTTTTGTTTTATTCTTCCACAAAAATAAATATCATTTAATATTTTTGATGAATCCAGACCATGAACTACAAGAAAATTTAATTATTCAACTCTGGTCATAAATAAACATTTGTATAGGAATTTTAAAGGAAACAAAAAAATCTAAGCACATAGATTCTGATTGTAAGGATGGCTCAGTAATTAAAAGTTCTTTCTGTTCTCATAGAGAAATTCTGCCTGATTTTGACAGTCTACACAAAGCCATATTTGAGAAGAGGGGATATTAGTTGAGAAATTTCTCTAGAAATAGAGAAATCTGTAGGGCATTTTCCTAATTGATTAGTGATGAGGGAGGGCCTAGAGCAAGAAGGGTTGTGCCAACCCTGAACAGGTGATTCTGGATGTTAGATAATGAGAGCAGGCTGAGCAAGCAGCAGCACTGGAGTCAGTGTTCCTTCATGGTCTCTACTTTATTAATGATTCTGTTCCTACCCTTGGTCCCTTCCCTGAATTTCTGTTATCATGGACCATAATTAGGACATATAAGCTGAAATAAACCCTTTCCTTACCTAGTTGCTTTTGGCCATAGTATTTAATCAAAGAGACATGCACCACAGTGAAGACAAGGAGGTTTGTTCAGTTTTCAGGTCACAACTTCCTGCATCCAGGGATTCCCACCTCCTCTTCTGGTCTCATAAGGCACAAACACACACATGAAATACATTCTCAGAAAGACACACACACACACGGGGGCGGGGCAGAAATGGTGACAGAGACAGAGACACAGAGAGAAATAAATAATCTAAAAAGTTATTGAACGCATAATCATTTTTATTATTGAAAACAGATTCTTCTCATATTCAATACATCTAAAACAGAGTTTTTCTTCCTTCTATGCCTTCTTACAATCCCCCACCTCTTCTCTCCACAGACCCACTGTCCTTCTGTTTCCTTTTGAAAAAAGAGAGAGAGAAAGAGAAAAAGAGAGAAGGAAAGAAAGAAAGAAAGAAAGAAAGAAAGAAAGAAAGAAAAAAGAAAGAAAGAGAAAGATAGAAAGAGAGAAGGAAAGAAAGGGAAAAATAAAGAAAGGATGAAAAAGGAGAAAGAGAAAGAGAGAAAGAAAGGGAAAAAGAAAGAAAGGATGAAAAAGAAGAAAGCCTCCATGAGAGAACAGCCATACAGGACAAAAAAAAAAAGATACAAGCCAAGCCAAGAGCCCTCATATGAGCATTGGATAAGTCAGGGATTTTTTAAAAAAAGAAATCAATGTATTTTTAACTAGAGTATAATGTGAACAGTGCCATGGATTGTGTAAATTTTCAAATAGTGTGTCTTCAGAAGACACAAAAAGCAAAAGAATATAAAAGTGAAATGTGAAGAAGAAATCCAAGAGACAGTTCAAATGGACTTAAATGAACCAAAAATTTTGGAATACATAATAAAATTAGAAAAGATGTTCATGTCATGCAAAATGGCATGAGAGTTGGGCATATATGGACAAAATACGATCATATGTAAAATGGAGCCAAGGGAAAAATGGTTGGCAAGGGAACCTGTTTACAAGAAAGTAAAAATTATAAGCTTTATCTGTAGATTCAGGAAACACTAGGAAGATTTTGAATAGATTATTCTAACTAATTTTTCAGGAAAATACAAATTGATCTGAATATCCCATATTGTCTAGACCTCTACCCACAAAAATATTCATCATTGAAAACACACAGATTTCAGAAGAGTGGCACTGAAAAGGTATGCTTTACAGTTTGATCCAAAATATGCAATACAGGAACCATTTTTGAGGAGTGACAGGGGTAATATCCAAAAAAAAGTGAAATAAGTGGAAAACATATAATACTCAAAAAGTTTCAGGGAAATCATCTTGAAAAAAACTTTGAGGAGAAGCCAAAGGTTGTTTCTAGGGGGAGAAGGTGGTTCATTCTGGCATCTGTACAAAAAAGCCATATACCAAAAGGTATGCTCCAACTCATGCCAACTCATGTCACTACAAAACTTATAACAACATGCAATAACTTTGCCACAGTGTAACGTGATTGTGTTTATCTCTTTATCTATTCACTCAGATTGCATTTAGTGAGAAGAAATTAATTGTCAGATACTGCTTTATGGGAACAGAAGTGAGCAAAATAAAGAGTCTCCTTGTTCAAAAGTTTCAGGTCCTCCTTGAATGAGAAAACCAACAAGCAAACAAACTAGTCTTACAACAGAGAGATAGACAGGAAGGAGGGCTATGGTAGGCATGAGCTTAATATTATTTTTGTTTTTTGAGAATAAAATGATAAGAAAACAACTAGCACAAGAATTTTCAACTTGCAATACAGAGTTTCCTTGCACATGTGAGAATGGTTAGGATATTTCATAAACAATAAAAAACCAGTAAGCTAAAATTACCCCCCCCCACACACACACACATCATTCACTAACTTAACAAATAGAATTGATTTCTTAGGCACTCAGAGCCTGATGACTAAGATATCAGAAGCAGGGTTCTTCACAGATATGTTTGTAGGTGAAGAGAAGTTTAGGGAACAGAGCAAAGTAAACAGTTCAACAGAGCTTGACTACATTTTCATGTGCACGTCTTATTAAGAACTCTGCCAGGGAATCTGTCATGACTCTGTCATAGAATCCAAACCTTTTCAAGAGGTGAGAAGATGAGACAAACTCAAGAGTGCCCAGGAGTAGGAAGCTTTTTGCATGGAGTGACATTCAACAGTGCCTATAGTCATAGGACCAGAAAAGTTAATTATATATTTTTTAACACATAGTAACCAAGATATTGGACATATTTGGATTCATCTGTATCTCTTAGAATAATTGCATAAAAATATTTTATTATTTTTGACCTTTTTCCATTTCTTTTTCATGCCAATGTGTCTCTATATCAAATAATTATTCAGAAAAATTAAAATAAAGAACATATTACATATGTATTATGTGCTACAAAACATGTTTTATTACTACCATTCAATAAAATATTCTTCAAATATATTGCTGATATACAGAACATACACAGATATATTGCCTTTTTAAAAGTTTTATACTAATACCTGGCTCTGTTATTTAACTTTCTTTAAATATTTTTACAGGTCTCCAAAATGAAAGTGAAACATTTGAAGATATTTGGAGTTGTATAACACCAAATTCTAAGCACACAGTGAACTCTTGATAAATATTAGCTGAATGAGCAAACATGGTCAGCTGGCAGAGGAAATTCCATGCCAGGCAAAGGAATGTGGATTTTAGCCCACAAGAAAAAAAAACCCAAGGAAATTTTTTCATAGAGAAAAGCGTAATGAAAACAGTTATTTAGATATGTTTCCCTGATGCTGGATTCAGGAATAATGAGAGGGGAACTTTGGAGATGAAAACTAATCAAGGAATTATTACAGGAATTCACTGCAGTCATCTCTGCGTGAATAATGGCAGGGCAAAGGGAATGAGGAACAAATGCAGAGGGCTTTTAAGATAAAATAATTGTTAAATTGTTAAATTACAAGTTGTTAACCATAGAATGTAAAGGAAGAAACACCTAAGACTAAGGCATAGACTGCATTTGGGGGAAGGAATACAGTGGCCTATTGTAGAGGACCTCGCTGACACTTGTACATCGCTCTGACACAGCTGTGTACCATTTGGCAGCCATTTTCCTCTTTGTAGATAAAGAGGATAAAGAGATGAATAAACATTCCCATTAGTACTTTGAATCAGTTTTTACTCTAAATAACCTTCACTTAGGATCTGCTAAACATTATCTTGGAGGATTTGAAAAACAGGTTTCATAGGAATTTATGCTACAAGCCTAAATTGCATGAAACAGCTTCCTGCAAGAAAACAATTAGCATTGTCACATGTAAATATTTAATAATTAAATTACAAGAAAAATGTGTTCAGTAAGTATATTATAAGGTACAGCACAGACATTTGGTCATAAATCGACTTGAACAGAAAATCAGGCAAAGCATTTTTTCTTCCTAAAACTTAAGATAATAATTCTGTGGTTTGACTTTATTGATGCAGATAACATATAATCTGGCATTTTCCAAATGAAATATGGTATTTTTCAAACTGTCTTTCTAAACAAGTTCAGTATAAAACTTTGTATACCTTGTAAAATATTTCATTGTGTTTTCTCAATTTAAATACAATTTCATGATATGTAGAGCCAACTATAGTAAGTCCAAATGTCTCTTTATAATTACATGAACGTTTAAAGGTATCCATGTGAACCCAGAGGGCTCCCATCTCTCATGCCTGGTAGATGTATCAAACAAGGAATAGAGACTGTAAGTAATCATTAGAGACCTCACACTGTCCCTAACCTGAGATTTGCCTTTCCTTGAGTTTGTACAGAAGCTTTGTTTTCAATGAGATGTGGTGGAAATCCCTGAAGTTACTACTGAAGCCTTTCTGAGTATCTAATGTCTCAGCATGTTCTACATGTTGACGGGTCTATATTCTAATAAAGGAGGTGACCATGAATGAAACTGCCTGTACTCTTTTCTCTGAGGAATAGATGAAAATAACAGCATAAACATTTGCTTAGCAGGCCTTCACTGCTCAGAGGATCACATTAAATCCCTGATGTCTGTTAAATTTGGCACTGTCTTCATATTTATACTAAGTGACAGGTTGAGTTTTCAGAAGAAAACACATAGCTTAGGTATCCTAACAAATTTAAGTGCGGCTTAGTTAAAGATGTTCATTTACTAATTTACCTATCACCAACTCAGAGGAAAGGGTTGAACCTTGCTAAAGAACATAATTATTTTAGAAATTTGTAACTGTTATCACTGGCGGGCAGGGCATTTTTCCTTACCTATTGTACTGCATTAGCACACATGTACTGGAGCATACCTAGGAGGGCTTCAGAAATCAACTGACTAGCCACTGTACTTAGGCCTCTGAAACTCAGGAGAGGACCCAGTCAAAATTCAGGAATTGCCTATTTGGCACAACTGTTTGTGCCCTGTCCCCTGTACAGCTGTCAGCAAAACTGAAAGTGAGGTACCTAGAGTTCACCTGTCGCGACCGGTCTGGCCCGCAAGAACAACGCGGCAACAGGATTCTTCTCAGCAGCACTTTATTTGGAGCTCCTCATGAAGTTTGAAGCGAAGGACCCAGATACCCTGGAGCTGCTGGCTTATATAGCCGAGCGAGACTGTCTGATTGGTGCACCATGCAGACACCTCATTAACCTACCCCCGCGGGAGGGGGGGCGAGCAAACGTGTTACTGTCTGATTAGTCTAGTGCAAGCACCTTATTAGCATATCCCCATCCGGAGGGGGAGAGCAAAGGGAGAGACGTGTCACTGTTACCGCGCCTGCGCCAAGCAGCTGTCCGTGGTACGGAAGTGAAGTTTGGCGCCATTTTGGATAAACGCTGGCCAGCGGCCAACATTCACCTACTGATGGTAATAAAGGAGAACATGTGACAAGCTAGTCCAACAAAAGAGTAGAGCATGTCACTGATGTAGCTGAGGGACATTAAAGAGCACAAACAGAATGACTGGCAGAGTCATTTAGAGCAGTGGTTCTTAACACTTCTAATATTAAAACCCTTTAAAACAATTCACTAAACATAAAATTATTTCATTGTTACTTCAGGCCTTTAATTGTACTACTTTTATGTATTTTTTTATCTTTTATTTTTTTTATTGGATACTTTCTTTATTTACATTTCAAATGTTAGGCCCTTTCCTGGTTTTCCCACCAGAACCTGTTACACCTTCCCCTCTCCCCCTGCTTCTATGAAGGTGCTCCCCCACCCACCCACCCACTACAGCTTCACTGACCTGGCATTCCCCTACACTGGGGAATAGAGCCTTCACAGGACCAAGCCTCCCCTCCCATTGATGCCAGATAAGGCCATCCTCTGCTACATATGTGGCTGGAGCCATGGGTCACTCCATGTGTGCTCTTTGGTTGGTGGTTTAGTCCCTGGGAGCTCTGGTGGGTCTGGCTGGTTGATACTGTTGTTCCTCCTATGGGGTTGCAAACCCCCTTTAGCTCCTTCAGTCCTTTATCTAACTCCTCTATTGGGGTCCCCCATATTTAGTCCAATGGTTGGCTGTGAGCATGCTTACTTTTACATCTCTTAATGTAAATATTTGCAGTTCACAGTGATCTCAGGCAAGTCCCAAGAAAAAGTCATTCAACGGCAAAAGTGTCATGACACATGGGTTGACATCACAGCAAGACTGCACTTTCATAGGCAGGTGGCAAGTGCTACAAGTAGTCAGGAAATGATTGAGAGATTCCTAAGCACTCTGATGGGAGTAAACTCCACTGCCTGATGATGTTTGTAAAAAACTGGTACAACTGCTTGTTTGTTAATGCCCCAATTCAAGAAAGGAAGGGAGAGAGGGAAGAAGAAAGGAAGGAAAATTATGAGGCATAGATAATCAGAAAAGAATGGGAATGTAGTTCAATTGTAGAGTATCTCTCTAGCATGTACAAAGCCATTTCTAAAGACACAAGGCAAAACTAACATTTTTTTTCAGCATAGAAAAATCATTCTATAGGTTGCATGAAATCTCAGTGGTCCTTCACGAGCCAAATGATGATGAAAACTAAGAACAAATATGAAGTACTAACATATAGAAGTTCAAAATTTAGAACAAAACATCATGACAATGTCATACTGGCTCAAACAGAAGGCCACTGTTCTATTTGAATGAAGTGGATTAAAGAACATTTTTGTGTAGATGATGAGAGAATTTCCAAATAGGGTACATGGTTGCCCAGTGTCACTGTGAAAATTGACCGAAATTGAACAGATATATCTAAAAAAAAGTATATATCCTGGGATACCTCTTTCTGTGTATCAAGTTAACTAAGTCACCTGCAACCAAAGTAAATGGAATTTCTTGATGGTATAAGACTTGAACTGGTGGCCCCATTAAAAGTTATGAGTTTTCCTAATGTTATGAATATCAGTTCACTGATGCAGCTGAATGATACAAAACACAGAAGAAGGGACAGTTCACACATGCCTTCTCCATGTGGGTAAGCTGAGTCATGAATCTCTTCTACCAGTTTGTAAATTATAGATTTAGCCTGTCATTGTGAAAATAAGTTCCAGTATTTGTTCTAAACATGATTATACCTATGATTATATAGGCAAGGGACAGGCCCTGGAGTTCCCTTCTGTTTTGGTTGTATCAGATTTACTGACTAGAAGATCAGAAACTGATTTTATACAAACCACCGGGATGAGTCTTTTGTGCATGAATGCTGATGAGTTACTGCTGTGGGTTTTCCTAAATTAGCCAGTCTTCTTAGATGACTTTTAATTATCTTGACAATATTTATGTACATTGTATTAGTTTCCTTTGGCTGATGTAACAAATTACCATAAGCTCTGTGCCTTAGAGCAACAAACATTTATTTTTCTTACAGCTTCAGAAATCTGGAGGAACCCCAGTGAAGCTGAAACAAAAATGGTAGAGTTGATATGTTGTTCTTTCTGTTTCTGTGATGGGATCTTTGGGTTCCCACCCCTTTCTTCCATCTGCAAAGCAAGTAACACAGCCTTTCTAATCAGTGTCTCTGCTAAATGTAGATTCATATTGTGATGGAACCTCTGTCACAGCAAGCATCCTATGCTCTCCTCTCTCTAAAAGAAAAAACTATCACTGTGTTGCTATGCATATGTGCTATGCACATAGTTGCTATGCTACTATGAAAACACTTCACTCTGTCTTCCTATCTCATTATTGATAATCCATTCACAAAAAGAGTGATTTTACCTCATAATGTTCAGATCCATAAGTTCCATGGATTAGGAACTAGGTGCTTTGAGTCCCCATCATCAATCAGTGGTAATCATCAAAAAATGACCATTGATTATATAGGAGCCATTATATATCTTGAGGGAAGATCTGTATCTATATCTATCTATTTGTGAATGCTAACATACTTATAGTACTATAATAGTATACATTGTGATTTTTTTCTCTTAAAAGAACTGTACTAAACAAGTGTTTTAGTTAGGTTTTAATTCCTGTGAAGAGATACCACAACTACAGTAACTTATAAAAGAAAACATTTAATTGAGGCTGGGTTACAGTTTCTTTTTTTATTAGAGGTTTTCTTTATTTACAATATCTCCTTTCCCAGGTTCCCCTCCAAAATAAAATAAAATAAAATAAAATAAAATAAAATAAAAATAAAACAATCCCCTGTTCCCTCCCCACTCCCACTGATCACCATCCTACCCCCTCCTGCTTACTGGCCCTGGCATTCCCCTATACTGGGGTATAGAACATTCACAGGGCCAAGGTCCTCTTCTCCCATTGATGACCAACTTGGCCATCCTCTGCT
>NW_022196915.1:71829360-71838520 GCF_008632895.1 Mastomys coucha
AACTGAAAACAACCCAGATGTCCCTCAACAGAGGAATGGATACAGAAAATGTGGTACATCTACACAATTCAGTACTACTTAGCTATTAAAAACAATGAATTTATGAAATTCTTGGGGAAATGGATGGACCTGAAGAATATCATCCTGAGTGAGGCTGGCTTATAGTTTCAAAGGTTTAGTACATTATCATCATAGTGGGAAGCATGGAGGCATAGAGGCAAGCATGGTGTTGAATGGATAACTGAGAGTTATGCTTAATTGATCTGAAGGCAGGAGAGGGAGAAAGTGGACCACACTGAGTGTAGCTTGAGCATAGGAGACCTCAGGGTCTATACCCACAGTGACACACTTCCTCCTACAAAACCACAAATACACCAACAAGGCCATACCTCCTAATAGTGCCACTCTCTGTATGCTAAGCATTCAAACACAAGAGTCTATAGGAGCAATTCCTATTCAAAGCACCACAATGAGAAATAAAGTATTCAACGACAAACTTCTCTTTTCCCAATACTATTTATTGCTTACTTTTTGGTAAAAATTTACAGACATGAAATAAATACCTATTTTCAACGTTTGGTAGAGCTTGTGGACAGTTAGAGAGGATTATATGCAATACCTGCTTGACCATCTAAATATGTGCTATCGCTGCAACTTCATAATATTTTAAATCAAATTGGATTCTGCAAATAGCCATGGTAGTCTAACAACAGCCCTTGGCTCCACTTTGCTTGGCTGTTGGAAATTGAGTTTTGCAATCCCTTTAAGACAGAAATTAAATCCACTCTTGTTTGTTTGTTTTCTTTTCACTCTACTGAGAATGATTACAAAAACATATTCTTCTAACTTCTCCTCTATGAATCTTGGAGGCATACTTGATTCCATAAAAGTATTGTCAATTTGCATCATTTTGTTAAACGAGTATTGGGAAGACCAGTCAGAGAGCACAGCAGAAAGAGCCAGAGAACTACTGTTACAATATTTGGCTAGGTTTCCTCTGCCTGCAAATACTAAGCACATTGTTTCTACAGGTTCTTCAGAGGATAGCAGTTTCTCCACAGGCTCCCATGGATCCTTGCAGCAGTACACAAGTCAATCAAGAACTTACCTGTGTCCACTAGCAGCATTTCCTTCTACAGTTTGCTCCCTGGTAAGCTTCTAAGCACACTATTTTTATTTTGTATAAAATCTCCTTAAAATAACTGTTTCCTTTTTTTAATTGAAATGTTTTTCTTAGATATTTTCTTTAATTACATTTCAAATGTTACGTCCTTTCCTAGATTCCCCCCCAAAACTCCCTATCCAATTACCCTTGCCACTGTTTCTATGAGCGTTTTCCCCCACCCATCCAGGCACTCCCTTTTCCCCTCTTGGCATTCCCCTACATGGGGATATGGGGATATTGCATCATCATAGGACCAAGGGCCTCTCCTCCCATTGATATCCAACAAGTACATCCTCTGCTATACATAAGCATCTGGAGTCATGAGTTGCTCCATGTGTACTCTTTGGTCAGTGGCTTAGTCCTTGGGAGCTCTAGGGGGTCTGGTTTGCTCATATTGTTGTTCCTCCTATGGGGCTGCAACCCTTCAGCTCCTTCAGTCCTTTCACTAACTCCTCCATTGAGGAACGCTTGCTCAGTCCAATGATTGGCTGAAGCATCTACCTCTACATTTGTCAGATTCTGGCACAACCTCTCAAGAGACAGTCTTACCAGGTGACTGTCAGCAAGCACTTCCCAGCCTCCACAATAATGTCTGGGTTTGGTAACTGTATATGGGATATATATCCCAAGGTGGAGTAGTCTCTGGATGGCTTTTTCTTCAGTCTCTGCTCCACAATTTGTTTCTGTATCTCCTCCTATGGTTATTTTTGTTCCCCCTACTAAGAAGGACTGAAGTATCCACACTTTGGTCTTCCTTCTTCTTGAGCTCCATGTGGTCTGTGAATTGTATCTTGGTTACTTGGAGCTTTGGGGCTAATATCCACATATCAGTGTGTGCATACCATGTGTGTTCTTTTGTGATAAGGTTAATTTACTCATGATGATATTTTCTAGTTCCATTCATTTGCCTAAGAATTTCATGAATTCATTGTTTTTGATAGCTGAGTAGTACTCCATTGTGTAGATGTACCACATTTTCTGTATCCATTCCTCTGTTGAAGGGCATCTGGTTTCTTTCCTGCTTCTGACTATCATAAATAAGGCTGCTATGAACATAGTGAAGCATGTGTCTTTGTTATATGTTGGAGCATCTTCTGGGTATATGCCCAGGAGTGTTATAGCTACTTCCTCAGGTAATATGTCCAATTTTCTGAGGAGCCGCCAGACTGATTTCCAGAGTAGTTGAACCAGCTTGCAATCCCACCAACAACAGAAGATAGTTTCTCATTCTCTACATCCTAGCTAGCATCTGCTGTTACTTGAGATTTTGGTCTTAGTCATTCTGACTGGGATGAGGTGGAATCTCAGCGTTGTTTTGATTTGCATTTGCCTGATGACTAAGGATGTTGAACTTTTCTTTAGGTGCTTCTCAGCCATTCAGTATTCCTCAGTTGAGAATTCTTTGTTTAGCTCTGTACTCCATTTTGGGGGCAGGGGGGCCAAGACAAGGTTTCTCTGTGTCTGTACTCCATTTTTAATAGGGTTATTTGAGTCTCTGGAGTCTAACTTCTTGAATTCTTTGTGTATGTTGGATATTAGCCCTCTATGGGTTGTAGGGTTGGTAAAGTTCTTTTCCCAGTCTGTTGGTTGCCATTATGTCCTATTGACAGTGTCCTTTGCTTTACAGAAGCTTTGCAATTTTATGAGGTCCCATTTGTCAATTTTTGATCTTAGAGCAAAAGCTATTTGTGTTCTGTTCAGGAACCTTTACCCTATGCCCATGTGCTTGAGGCTCTTCCCCACTTTCTTTTCTATTAGTTTCAGTATATCTGGTTTTATGTGAAGGTCCTTGATCCGCTTGGACTTGAGTTTTGTACAAGGAGGTAAGGGGTCAGTTTGCATTCTTCTACCATGCTGACCACCAGTTTAACCAGTAACATTTATTAAAAATGCCGTCTTCTTTCCACTGGATGTTTTTATTTCCTTTGTCAAAGATCAAGTGACCATGGGTGTATGGGTTGATTTCTGGGTCTTCAATTCTGTTCCATTGATCTATCTGCCTGTCTCTTTATGCATACCATGCAGTTTTTATCACTATTGCTGTTTCTATTATACTTTCTGGTTGTATGCTATCCTTTTGATTGTATTCACCTTTGAAAATATTCTGTTAGCAATTTTCTCCATAATTACTTGCTGTTTACTTTCATGTCTTTATGCTCTGCCATCATAAATACACAGAAAACTAAATGACCTGGCATTTGTCAGGTGCAAAATTAATTTAAAATGTCTTATTTGTTTTAGAGGGCCTAAAGTAAGATGGCATACTGATAAAAGAATAATGTTTCTATCATATCAATATGAAATATATATTTTATATCATGGATTTCAATGTGAAAAGCAAAGGAGAGAATGTCAAGCAGAAACTGAGTCAGAATGTAATGTAATGTTAAACCAGACAATGATGATTTCATAAACATAGGTAATATGATGCTGAGGTTTTGTTAACAGAACCAGAAAACCATGTACTTTAACACTGCAGTTGTAAAACATCATCACTTCTCTTCATATATAATAGTTGTTAAAATAAATCAATGACACATCATATCACATATAAATGTGTGTCATTATTCATTTAAATTAATATGAACCTTTTGTGGCCACTATATATCTGACCTGTCTGTCTGAGAGACTGTTAACAGTTACTGTACTGTAAGGAGTAAGACTACTTTTAATTCTCATAGCCTATGACATGAGCCATAAACTTCTATCAAGAGTTTAGATCCTGTTCTATGGAAAGAAAATGAAGGAAACATTTTATGTGTATTAAATGCAGACACCATGTTTTCTATAATGAATAATTTCCTCCTCCCTACTCTCACTATTTATAACATTTTCTGGCACCTTTGAAAACATCCAAATAACTGTTGCTCAGCAAATCTTATTGCACACCGATCTGTTAGGAAGCACCTACATCACATGCACCCCAGATGCCATCCACACAAGCTCCAGCAAACATTCAAAAACCCTCTGCAAATTTACATTTATCCGAGAACATCATTAGAGCATCCAGAAGGTACTCTAGGCTAGTTAAATGGCCAATTCCGCCTTTTTCCTTTCCAGATGATGCTAAATAAATTTACCCACTATCAACTCCAAATACTTACATACATAATCTGGGATTTTGAGTTATTCTCATCAATAATCTTCCTTTATTTCTACCCACAAATAAAAAACACAATAAGGGACTTATAATTGACCTTTGCCTAGTAAAAAATGGTGACCTAAAGAGGTTCTTGAAAGTTAGAAGGGTTGTGAAATACAGATGCCTTCATGATGTGTCTTTTAAATTTTAGAATCTAAAGGGATAGAGCTTGATAGGTGGTTGAAAGGGTTGTTACATAATTACAAAAATCCATATAATATGTCCATTGTATGCAATGCATTTTATAATAGTGTCTAAAGGCTAACTCTTGTCATAGCCAGTATTTTCCATTCATTTAAAGCAATTTCAGTGATATAGTGTAGTGTTAATGATAAAATATGTGGAGTTACATTCACGTATCACATGATAGAGTCATTCACCATGCACTTTGCTGATAGGCATAACATAGAACAGTTTGCTAAGAAAATTCAAATAAAGTCACTTCAAAATATTCTCAGATTGCTTGTGAGATAGCTGAACATGTAAAACATTGTACAAGAGTCAGAACCATTGTGTGAGTCAAAAAAACCCACTTACAAAGCATGAAGAGCATGTTGCCCCTTCTGTCATCCCAGCTCATGGGAAACAGAAACAGAGAATCACCCAAGTAAGATGGCTACCCAGGATCTGATGATGTTTTTGAATTTCTCTGTTTCTGTTGTTATGTCTCCCTTTTCATTTCTGATTTTGTTAATTAGGATACTGTCTCTGTGCCCTCTAGTTGGTCTTGTTAAGGGTTTATCTATTTTGCTGATTTTCTCAAAGAAGCAGCTCCTGGCTTTTTGGTTGATTCTTTGTATAGTTCTTTTTGTTTCCACTTGGTTGATTTTAGCCCTGAGTTTGATTATTTCCTGACTTCTACTCCTCTTGGGTGAATTTGCTTCTTTTTGTTCTAGAGCTTTCAGATGTGCTGTCAAAGTGCTAGTGTAAGCTCTCTCCAGTTTCTTTTTGGAGGCACTCAGAGATAATGAATTTTCCTCTTAAGACTGCTTTCATTGTGTCCCATAAGACTGGGTTTATTGTAGTTTCATCTTCATTAAACTCTTTAATTTTTTTCTCTAGTTTTTCCTTGATCAAGTTATCATTGAGGTGAGTGTTGTTCAGCTAATCATGGAAGGGGTTGCAGAGACAGAGTGTGGAGTACTGAGGTTGAATGAATGACAATTCAGAGATTGCCCCACCTGGGGATCCTTCCCATATGCAATCACCAAACACAGACACTATTGTGGATGCCAGCAAGTGCTGGCTAACAGGAGCCTGATATAGCTGTCTTCTGAGAGGCCTTGCCAGTGCTCGACTAACACAGAAGTAGTAACTCACAGCCATCCATTGGACTGAGCACAGGGTCCCCAATGAAGGAACTAGAGAAAGAACCCAAGGAGCTGAAGGGGTTTGAAGCCCTATAGGAGGAACGAAAATATGAACTAACCAGTATGCCCAGATCTCCCAGGGACTAAACCACCAACCAAGGGGTATACATGGTGGAACTCTTGGCTCCAGCTGCATATGTATCAGTGGATGGCCTAGTCTATCATCAATGGGAGAAGAGGCCCTTGGTCCTGTGAAGGCTCTATGTGTAGGGGAATGCCAGGGCCAAGAAGTGGGAGAGGGTGGGTTGGAGAGCTGAAGGAGTGTTGCAGGGAATAAGGTTTGTATAGGAGGGTAAACTAGTAAAGGGAAACCAGGAAAGGGGATAACATTTGAAATTTAAATAAAGAAAATATCTAATAAAAAAAGAAAAAGAAGAAAAAAAGATGGCTACCCAGAGGTTTTAAAAAAGTGAGTCCTGAGTTAGCCAGAAACTAACTCTGCCTCTCTCTCTCTCTCTGTCTCTCACTCTCTCTTTCTCTCTAGTATATATATATATATATATATATTCTAATATATTCTAACATATATATATATATATATATATATATATATATATACTAGAAAGTGATTGAGGAAGACTGAATTCAATCTCAAGGCCTCTAATACAATAGCACATATCTAAATTTGCACTTGCATGCAGATATGCTCACACACCTGAAAATCCAAATGCATACATACACACTACGTACACAAAAACACAATTTGCTCAAATATCTAACAATTGCTTTAATTTGCATAGTTTTAGCAAACCCTAACAAGACAAAATCTACCAGAAGAGTAAGTTTTAAAGAACTCAATTTCTGATCCCCTCTGTCTGGTTTCAGTGCTCAAATCTTTGAGTCCCATTGTATAGTCTGACCAAGTAGATGAACATTCTGTGTTTATGTGTTTAAACATGGAAAATTAAGATATTCAGCTGCTCTCATTGCATAACAATGGGAATTGTGCATTAATTTAGAACTTTGCAAGACTGTTACTCTTTAAACTATTGATACAATGGAATTTGTGCAATGGAGAAGTAATTCTACCCCTCTCCCTCTCCCTCTCCCTCTCCCTCTCCCTCTCCCTCTCCTCCTTCCTCTTCCTCTCCCCCTCTCCTCCTCTACCTCTTCCTCCTCCTCTCTCTTACTTTTTATTGATTCTGTGAATTATCCCTCATATATCCCAATTCCACTCATCTCCTCTTTCTTCCAGTCTCCCCATATCTGCTCTCTGTCTTTGGAATCACCCCCACCCCATCTACACACACACACACAAGAGTACAAACAAACAAACAAAATCTCACCTTGGAAGCTGCTGTTTGTCATGGTCACATAGTAAACTCTTTTGCCCAGACAGCTTTTCTTGCAAATGATCTTTACTGTGAGTCATTGGTTTCTCCTATCAGATATCCTGTTGTTGCTCTGTGTAACTTTGTATCTGCAGGATCAGCCCCATCAAATACTCTAGTATTTTATAGATGTAATAGATAATGTGATGGGCCAAATAAAAGGCCTGTACCTGGGTCTGCATGGTGTCTGAGTTATTCAGCCAGACAGCTCTCTATGCTCACACCTTTGGGGTCAGCTCTCCAGAACTGCCGAGATGAGGGGTGGGATGAACTCACTGATCTCATGCCCTCATTTATGGAAAAACAGAATCTGATTTACAGTGATTTTGGCACATGTGGATTTTAGTGTAGACACGGAATACTAAAAACATATCACATCCAGTCATCATTGAGAAATAAAAGAGTGATTAAGAGAAAATTATCTTTCTAGCACTCACCTAACTGCAGCTTACAAAAAGAGTGTTCAGGAGATTGATCAAACAGAGTACACAGGAGTTTATAGCCAGCAACGTGGCTGCAATGGTAGCAAAGACCATGGAGGTCTGTGTAATCTGGCTGGAATGCAGAACTCTCTTAGTACACACCTTTAATTTCTCTAGCTGGACTCTTTTAATACAGACCTTTAATGTCGAATGATGACTTTAATTGAGTAGTCAGACAAAGTGATGAATGAAAGAAAGATTTGACAGTTGAGTTTATTTATGAGTTCATTCAGTTGCAGTTGAAGTCATAAGTTGAAAATAAGAGGGAGCCATTAGATTAGCCCAAACTGTCAGTTAGGTTGAAGCCAAACAAGGAAATTCAGTACAAAGCAAAGAGAAGCAATATTGAATCAGTCAGCTTGGAGAGAAGTTTTGAACCAGAATAGCTGAGTTAACCATGCAGCCAGAGTTCAAAAAGAACTAAAAAAGGCGAGTTTATTCAGCAGTAAGTCTATGAAATGACAATTACATCTGGCAAGTGAAAGTTACTTTTACAAGAGAGCATCTTCTATGCTTGAAAGAGAAAACAGAAGTTTTAAATTCCAGCTAAAATACTCTTACTTTTCAGGAAAAAAAAGAATGTTCTTTTAAAATATTTTTTAAAGAATGAATGAAAGATCATGTCAGATGTGGTAAAGCCTACTTCAACTCTACATTTGAACATATTCTCAAATTTCATTAGGATATAACATATTTTCACTTTTCAGTGTTAGCCTAAATATTATATCCAGTAATACCTTTACCAATTCAGATATGGATTTTATGAACTATAAACCTCCTTTGTGTGTTTTAAGAGCACTGAATCTCTTCTATTTCTTCTCAGAATTATTTCCTTATCTTCCACTTCTTTTACACTGAAGCAGACTGTCTTTTTACTCAGGTAGTACTTTGAAATGTTCATTTGCTGTTGAACGTCTACCAGTATCTGCCATATGCAGCTTCCTCATTCTTTGTGCCTTTCAACTTTCATTTTCCTCAATGCAAAGTCTTCTACATTTTCACTTTTGTCTTATTCTTTAAGGACCTAAAAGATGACAAAACCACTTTTAGAAAGAGCTGGGTCAGTAATATAAGGTATTTTTTTTTGGTAAGATTCTCTATCATGCATAACAGAACAAAATAGGAAACAAGAGGAAGCAAACTAGAGTTGTGTGAAATTGCTCATTTATTCTTCTCAAATAGTTCTGGGTTTTCATGAGAGTGCTGAAAAGTTCACAAATTGTATTCCAATGAGATGAATATTTGTTTTCCAAGTTTTCATCAAAACTTCTGTCTTTCAGTGCATGTTTTATATGCATGAGACATCCTGTTCCCGTGTGTAACTGGTATAGCCTGTTTGTTCACAGGCATGAAAATGGAAATGAGACATGAAATGTGCTCCTGTTGCCTGACTGGATAAGGAAAAATGCAAATTGTGCTGTATGCCAGGAATCCACACTAATATGCAGCTGGGCAGGTGCTTTCATTCACTTTTATAACTCCAATTGGAAGTCATAGAATTTAAAGAGTTTTGTAACAGGTGATTTTTATTTTGATTTGTCCCTTCCTGGTTAACTATAATGTAATGACAGAACCTTTTACTTTTATTCACAATAAGAAAATATAATAATACATGGCCAAAAGATTTGGGCCATTTTACAATATTTTAGTTCCATATATATATATATATA
>NW_022196915.1:71838530-71883007 GCF_008632895.1 Mastomys coucha
TATATATATATAGTTTTCTCTTGATGATAATATCATAATTCATTCATTTCCTGCCTCAGATTGTAATTTTCTAAATGAGCAACTGTAAATGCACTAGTCCCTTAATGGATCAGTAATACGACAACAAGTTTGTTATCTGCTAGCTTGAAATACCATGTAAAGGGTACATTGAAATTGGTTTTCCTCTGTGTGCTTTAAATGATATTAAAGCATTCCGTAATTTGGAGGAGGCAAATTGTTCTATCATAAAGCACTGACAGAGGCATTTGTAAGATAGTAGCTCAAAGTAAAATGCCATTTGGTCCTAGAATTGCTGGAAAAACTTCCTTCCTTCCTTCCTTCCTTCCTTCTCCTTCTTTCCTTCAGTCATCTCTTATTTCCTTTCCTTTCCTACTTTTCCTTTCCTTTCTCCACCACTTTCTCCTTTATACCTTCCTTTCTGTTTTGTTTACATATATTTTATCACTTTTCAAGTTCTCTCTCATATCTGATTTTCATGTTCACTAGAAAAGATAAAATTTGCAGAGAGTAGATGTAAGGATATAGGAAACACAACGTCTGTGGAAGCCTGCATTGAGCCAAATGACATCATTCCCAAAATATGGAATGAGAGCTAGGTTCAGTTAATAAAAGTACACCAGACATTTGAAACTTTAAATATTTTATGTATCTAACAATAATTAGTTTATATTTTCAGTTATCTTATAACTTCATCTTTTGTAAAGATGCACATGATACATGACATAATCCACAGCCATACACACTGTACTATTGTACTGATCTGAGCATTCTTAAAACTATTCTAACTTGTTTTTTCATGACTCATACAACTTTTTTTATTCTTGTTTTGTTGAAAGATACATGTAACTTTCAGTTTTAATATCAAGTTATTCCTTGAGTGTATACAGGATATTGTGAGGGACCCACATCCTGTCCCATCTGGATCTACTCTGTTTCTGTCTCTCATTAGAAAACAAAAAGATTTCTTTGGGATAATAGTAAGCAAATAAAAATATCATAAAATTAAATGTGATGAGCTAAAACAAAAGCCATCACATCATAATTGGACAAAGCAAACATACAGAAGGAAAAGAGCCCAAGAAACGAACAGGATGAGAGACCCACTGAGTGAATTCACTCCCTCAGTAATACAATAAAAACACCAAACTGGTAGCCATAATATACACACAAAGGACCTGTAAGGTAAAAAGAGAGAAGTAATAATTAAATAAAATTAAAGAATAATAAGATAAACATTTAAAAATATTTTAAAATATTTTGAGTATTCTGAGAAAATATGCCTTTTTAATAGATTTTCTGTCTGCCATCTACTGCTAGGTATGAAGGCTACCATTAAGAGCAGTTTTTTTTTCTCCAATGAGACTCCCTTTGGTCAAATAGGGAGGGTAGCCTGATAACTCTCAGGCTTATCAATTCTTTTCTTTTCTTCTTCTTCTTCTTTTTTTTTTTTTTTTGGTTTTTTTGGTTTTTCAAGACAGGGTTTCTCTATGTAGCCCTGGCTGTCCTGGAACGAACTCTGTAGACCAGGCTGGCCTTGAACTCAGAAGTCCCCCTGCCTCTGCCTCCCAAGCATTGGGATTAAAGGCGTGCCACCACTGCCTGGCTTCAGGCTAATCAATTCTTACTAGGGTTGATTGTGGGGGATGGTTGATTGGAGGTTGATAGGTAACCAACTCCTGCTGTCTTCATGTTTGAAGTATCTGGGTTTGAAATTCCCTGAACATTTCTCTGTAATCCTGGGCCATTAAAGTCCCACAGTTGCTCCCACAAATTTTATGTCACCATTCACTACCATGTCTTTCAGGCATGACACCATTTTAGATCAAAGGGCCTGTGGCTAGATTGATATTCATATTTATCCACTGAAAGCATGCAGAGTACTTCCTGAAACAGGAAGTACTTCCTAAACTCTAGCATTAGGAATGAGGAATATGCAACTACCAGCTTGCCCTCTCCAGGTTCAGTGAGATGTGTAGGTATTGTCTCCCACAATGGTGCCTTGCTTCCAGTTTATGGAGAACAACCTGTAGTCTTGTCAACAACCTTGGTTGTTTGTAGATTCCTATGAAATCAATGAAATATAATCCATTCCTGGTAATGGACAGTTTAATTTACCTACAATTAATGTCTGGTTGGAGCTCTGTCTTCCCCATTACTTGGTGATTTTATTTAGATACAAATTGCCCTTAATTTTAGCTTTCTTTTTCTACGTTCTCTCCCTAATCTCCTCCTTTCTATCCTTCTCCAATTGATCCTCAAAGCCTACTATTCACATCCATCCACACTATTGGCTATATTTCCCTTTCCTAAGTAACCTAAGGTGATCTATATGACTCTCCCACCCCACAATGACTTATTTCATACATAACCTCTGTAAATTAAAGGATTGTAGCTTGATTATCAGTAAGTTAACAACTAATATCCACATATAAGGAAATAAATACCATATTTGCCTAATTGTTCTTATAACTCTGAGTCTCTATGACCCATCTCATGTTTTATTTTAGTTTTATTATTTTCCAAGAGGTAGTCTCTTGTTGCACAGGCTGTCCTGCACTCACTATTCATCCAGGGAAGGCTTGAAACACTGACCTTCCTTTCTCTGTCTTTGGAGTACTAAGAGTTGTAGGTGAGCACCACAACACCTAATTTTATCTACTATTTGAAATCTTTTAGTTGTTATACATGTTATACTTTAAGAAAGGTAGCTAAGGTCAATAAATTCTAGGAGGAACCCAGTTCTCCTGTATAAAAGCAGTAAAGTAGACTCTTGACTAACTGTACAAAGATGAGATGGACAAAGAGAACATATAATCTTTGTTTTATAACCCTGAAAGTTGAGTTATCTTAAACTCAACTTACAGGTCTATCCAGAATTAACATACAGAGAACCAGAACACATCTGCTTTTATATTCAACATAGATTATAGGCAGGAAATTCCTAGTGCTAAAGTTATTTTGTGAGTCACCCTGATAAATTTACACGTTTAGAATTTTCCACATTTACATTAGTATTTACTTCACAACAAATATTGAGCACCCTTAATGGGCACATGAAGTGAAAGGTTTTTTTTGTCAACATATTCAACACTTCACATTGCCAAAATGTGTGGGGATTTCTTTCCTTCATCTAGCAAGTCAGAATCCACAGGCTAAGGACGCTTTCCCAAACAATGGCCTCATTTTTGCCTCCACTGTGCTATCAATCACAATTCTGATTTACCAGCTATAAAGTAGGTTTTCTGTAAACTTTGCCTTGACTTTAAATAATTTGATATAATAGCTCATAGGATATAATAAACTTTAATCATATTTATTATTTACAACAAAGCACCCAACAAAGAATATAGTTGGACAACCACTCAAAAGAAATATAAAACAGGAAGATAAAGGGAGTCATAGGGGTTCAATACCCCCTCTGAGAATACTAGCTCATGTGTACTTCCATATTTCCAGTATGTTGGGAGCTCTTTAGGCCCCACACCTAACAGACTCATCATCAAGGCATGACTGGTTATGGGCTCAGTCTTCAACAACATTTTTCTTCCTGGAGAGAGGAGACTTCAACATTATAACCATGTCAAGATCTTCTGGTAATGTTCCCCAATCTAGAAGCCAAGTGTTATGTCATTAAAAAATCATAGTCCTATTTCTCATAAATTATGAAAAGGTGAATAGGATTTCTGTGTCAGACACTCCAACCAGGACACACAAAGATCTTAAGGGATCTGTTTCAGAACCAAAATGTGCATATTTCACTAGTTCATACCACCATTGCTTTATGAAAATGTTTATATTTTATTAATGATTAGGGAACATACCTTCCTTGCTGGGAAATTTCAATTTTAATAGAAATGTAGATTAGGTGCCAATTAAGATAAGTGATCTATACAAAATATTGTAAGTGGCACCTGAGTCAGCTATGGGAGATCAATGCTCACTCAAGATAACAAAATAATTAACATCAGTATGGAAGTGTAGGTAAAGATGAGGGTAAATTCATGGGTTTCCAATTGAGGATGCTGTCAGAAAGTCTCAGTAGAAAAGTACTGTACAGCTGATGAGGACAACAAACAGTGTGGTCTGGCATTGGGTTATGAGGTGAAGCTAGGAGTAATGAGAGAAGACTGGGAGAAAAAAACCACTTCATGTAAATACAGGCATGATAATGAAAGTACTCACTCCATTTTCATGGTTTTAGGTAAGGGGACACCTAAGTATAGAAGTGTGTATGTGTGTGTGTGTGTGTGTGTGTGTGTGTGTGTGTGAACTTTTTGCTTCTTACAACAAATAAGAAGGTTAAACTTTTATATGATCAGCAGATGACATTACTGGGCCACACAATGGTCATTGAAAAGAGGAGATGGGTAAAATTGAAAGAAATAAGGCTCAGTAATGCATAGTTTCTTACACAGCGGATGTCAGAGAACATTATGTGGAATGTGGACTGATGGGAAATGAGCCTGCTAAATAATGCTCATTGACTGATACCTGAATACGAATACTTGTGCTTAATGACTCTTTGGGAACATGGGATGCAATTGTAATTTTAACCATGCTTATCAAGCTAGACAGCATATGTAAAAGGTTTGTGTTTTATAGTTAAATCTGAGATGGGATGAGGAACACAGTCAATGAAGTTGAATACTCCAGACATTAATTGAAAAATATAACCCAGATCTAGAGGAATGGCTCTATGGCTAAGAGCACTTGCTGCTCTAGCACAGAAACTAGTTAGGTAATAGGCACCCACATGGCAGCTCAAAGCATTCTGCAACTATCCAACCTCCTCTGCTAAGCTTCTGTGGTGTTCTTACATACAGTCAAAGAAAAATACTCAAACACATAAAAGATGAATAAATACATCAGATTCTTTAAAAGAAAAATAGAACATATTTGTCATACTGAGAATATTTTCTGTATACTCTAAGCTGGGAACACTTATTACATACAGATCATAGGCAATTCTTAGTAGAGAATGAAAATCTCAGGCAGTCTTTAGCGATTCCAGTATGAAATCTTGAAAGGAAATCATGTGAGCATTGAACAACATGCCAACCATTTCTGGTTCCATTCCTTACCATTATTTTTCTCTAATGCCTCTGATAAGCTATATCTTTGCCTTCTCAACTTTTATCAGGACACCTTGAGATGATTTAGGTATCACACCACTGTATCTGGCAAAGCATACATTACTTTCAGATGCATCTGTGAAAGAATACACCACTTTCAGGTGCATCTATGCTACGGTCTATCAATTAAATGCATTTTTCTATTTAACACAGTCTTTTCTAATTCAACTTTTTCAGGCCATCAAACAGGAATGTAAAGCCCCATTTCTTTAAAAGGCTGAAGAGATGACACTTTTAGTCAAAGTGGTACCTAAACTTAACCAGACTAATGAATTGAGACCATTTCATAAGAATTTCTTTCTTACTCCATTTACTAAATGCGATATGGAAACTGCTGTACACTTTTTGGCTTCACTGGGAAAGGAACTGTTACATATATATTTATTCACAGCTCAGAGTCATTGTGGGGTCATTAACAACCCTTTTCAGTATACAATGGTACTTTGTGAGAAATTTTCCGATGGCTTATCAATCAATTCAATTACATTTTTGAAGTATGCTTTACGTGTCCATCTCATGGGGCTATGGAGACTTCATGGATATAAAGGCATGATAAATATTTAAAAGGCTAAATCAAACAAATACGTTTTTCAGTGAAACCTTACAAATCAACACTAAGTGTGAACTCCTCATGCATAAAACAATAGAATCGGGACTTGAAAAGAAGGGTGTGGAAAGATTTGTGATCTGTTGGAATTGGTCTGGAGAGTGGCAAGTGTAGGTCATGGACTGTAAATTGTGAGAGACGCCTCTGGAATCTGGAAGTCATTATGTGACAAATTTACACAGGGTGAGTACAAAGGAGAAGAATGAAATTGTCAGCTAATAAGCATATGGACGGTTGGACTTTTCAATAATCCTAAGGTCAAAAACTAGATTTTACAGCAAAAGAACTCAGTTCTTTAAGGTTACTGGCACAGATTACATATTAAGCATTTATCCCAGAGAGCCAATCAGTAGAAGTCCAATTTTATCTGTACTAAATTCATGGAAATTTGAAGACATCCATGCTTGAATATCACACAGACAATTATGCAAAATATCAAGCAGCTTCATAGGTCTGCAGGGACCCAAAAGAATATCTGAGTGTCATCTGCATACATATGACACTGCAGGCCACTGCATTGAATAATGTTAGTCACTAAAAATATCTAAATATAAAGCCAAATAGGATTTCAAACAAGCCTCAGGGGAATCTTAAAGTAACTCAGTAAAGCACAAACCATTCCCTCAAGGAACAAATTGTAAGATGAATATAAGGATGAAGAAACTATTCGAAGCTACCCATGTTAACTCCAGAAAATTCAAAACCAGTCCTGTCAAAAAGAAAAAGAAAAAGGGCACAGTAAGCAGAATTCAAACTAGACATATATGCTTAAAATGAACGAGAAAATAGACATTCAGCCAACAAAATGCTCATGGACATTATGTTCTAATCTAAGATTTATGATGTGAATATTTAACATGAAATTCTAAAATGACAGCCTAGCAAACTCCAATATTTATTGCCTCTTCTCTAATGATTTATAAAAATTTCAACTATTAGTGAAGAAGGAAGCAAAACAGCCACAGAACCACAAAACACAGTTAATTTTCCAACTGAACTAATTCTATTCCATTATTACTTTCTCTGTGACCTTGGAAAATGTTTACTGGCATGCATTTTTGAATACATAGATTTGTATATATTATATATAATCATTCAGATATTTGGCAAGTTTGGAATTGCATTTGATGAAATTTTGATAATTCACTGTACAAAATTGTGAAGTCTTAAAGGGAAAAAGTAATATATCTATTAATCTGTCATTATCATTATCCAATAGTGTAAAAATTACGTATAATCTTTCTAAATGCCAAATCAGCCAGACATCAAACATCTTTTATAGCTTATTTATAATCTGTGCCTTTCACAATCCAAATGTTCAAAATTTTCCAGGCCAAAGACTGACAGTAGCAAATGGAGTTAACTGGCAAAGAAGAATTGATTCAAGACTGCTACAATTAGAGGAAAGATTGAACTGAGTAGGCACCAGAATAGCAGGCTAGGAGACTTTAAATGCTGGGCAAGCTAATGGAAAAGTACTGGAGGAAGTTAGGGGTAAGATTGGTCTACTATTAGGCCACCTGTGATTGCTGATTGACACTGATAACTTAACCATTATAGAAGTTAGGTTGCCAGCCTTCCAGGCAGAAGGTAGGTATCTCCTGACCCTCACTTTCCAAAGGAGAGGCTTCTAGTACCTAATAAAGACTTTCCTAGATTTTAAAACAGACATCTGTAAGGAACAGTGCACATTGCAAATTTTCCCCAGAAAGTGATCTAAGAAGCAAAGATAAGACACAGCCAGCTAAATCTCAGTTAAATTGTAGCCATGAAATTCATCCTGGTTAAGCCAAATGCATATCTCTCAGATGTACCCTGAACTCTTCCAAAATATCCTCTCCTACTTTGAAAACAGCTGGAAGAATTTCACCTAGACTCTGTTTAATAGACGTCATCAATATCCATAACAGACTAATAAGCTATTATTGTATCCACAGAACAACAGAAGAAAATATCTGGAAACAGACATGATTGTTGTAACAGAGCAAAGGGACATTCAACATTCAATGTGACAGTAATGACCGAAAATGGGTTGAGCCTCAAGACTTCTTGTGACATCAGTGATATGAATGAAGTGGTACTAACTGAAGTTATAAACCTCTGGGCAATGGTCATGATAAAATATTTTAGAGTTTTAGTATTCTTCAATATTTTAATAATTAGGCCAGTAGTGTAGCAGAGCAGACATGCCTATGTTGTAAAAGGAACTGAATCTTCTTCTTTTTTTTCTTTTAGATTTATTATATGTAAGTACACTGTAGCTGTCTCCAGACACACCAGAAGAGGGTGTTTGATCTCATTACAGATCTTTGTGAGCCAACATGTGGTTGCTGGGATTTGAACTTAGGACCTCTGGAAGAGCAGTCAATGCTCTTAACCACTGAGCCGTCTCTCCAGTTCCAAGGAAATGATTCTTAACCACAATAGATTTTTAAATGAAAATCACCATAGCCAATAGGAAAATTACAAATTTCCAGACTGATTGTTTTTGCCCTGGACTCTTTGTAATAAAATATTCATATCTATATGCTCTGAAAAATTTGGCAGAACACATCTCTGTTAGCATACCGCAATGCTGCTATTTGAAGATTACCAGATTAGAAATTTAAACACGGCAATGGCAAAAGATCCTTCACAATCAGCAAAGGCTATTGCTGGGGGGTTGCCCGGAAGATCCCTACCTGGTTTCAACCTCTCCCAGAGACAGATACCCATGGCTCTTCGTAGTAAAAACTCAATTCTGCTTTTAACAGCTCTGTTCAACTTCATCCAGAAAGAAAAACTAAAACTACTTTGGTGCTCTTCCTAAAGTCACCGCAGGTAGTTAACAGTTTGGTTAAAAATAATTAAGCCAATTTGTTAATATGAAACTTAAACTCCCTCAGATAGAACACTGCATTCACAGGATGAAAGAGATTGTCTAAGTGGAAGGTTTCTCCAGGGAGACTTGGAGCCAGTCTCAGCATGAGGTGCTTTATTTTCTACTATAATTCTTCACACTTCTGTAAAATTGTTGGAAGCCTGTACCTCTGTGAGTCGTTTTGCTTATTCTCTCTGCTGTCACTGGTCCCTACTGGGACTACCTCTAGTCATTCCTAAGCAGATACCCTACAGCTAGCTCAGAGCATTAACAGAATGCACAGTGAACTGAATACAGTATGACAGATGCCTCTAGTTGGGACCAAGAAAGTATAAACAGAAGACAATGACAGATACACTGCACTTGTCACTAACTAAGATAAAGCTGAGCCTAATTCTCAGGAACAGCCATGGGCGGAGGCCCATTTATGTTAGTCGTAGTTATCCTTCTGGAATATCTGAATTAAATTGTCTAGCCTTCCTTGGTGATAGATGCTGGTCAGTAAATGGAAAAACATTGGATATTCAAATAGTACCTTAGTTAACACATGACCCAACTTCCTGCTTGATATTGCCACAAGACTCCATCAGCTTCTAGCACTGACAAGCATGTCTATAAATATATTTAGATGCACTAGGTTTATTCACTTATCTTTTCTATTCAGTGCATAATTATTTCCTGCTTCTTCTTATACACAGCTCTTCTGATACCCAAGTAGGTCAGAAAACCAATGCTTCTATCTAGACAGCTAAAGAAGGAATACAGCAAAATAACATTATCTCAGTGATTGTCATAATATTTTATTTTAAATTATGGCAGAAATGTTTCTGTTTTAAGAGATTTGATGTTTATGTCTGAGATGTAAATATTTTCTTGTGTAGCCGTGTATGTGTGTGTGTGTGTGTGTGTGTGTATGTGCTTTGTTTGTTTTGTTTTGTTTCATTTTCTTGGCTAATGCAACTTAAAGGTTGTACACAAACAAGGTACACTTCTTAACTTAACTCATCCACGATCCAGAGGCTAGGCCTCCATGTTTCCAAAAAGGACTACGTATCTCTGTGTCTCTCTGTGTTTCTACATATTGACGTGCATGGTACTCAACCATCTTCTGAATTATGTCCACACACACACACACACACACACACACACACACACACATACACACACACAAAAAAAACCCAATAAACCTTACATTACAATTTTATAGCAAACAAAATAGAAGGCAAAATAGAGCCAAACAAATGTTACAACATGAATATGTACATATACACATACATAGGTATATATATATAAATTTATATATATATATGATCATATATTTCTATGATCCTGTCTAATAGTCTTGGTCACCTGAACAATGTCAGGAATGAGTTCCCTCTCCTGAAGTAGACCAAATCAGATAGGGATTGGCTACTCTCACAACTTTTGCACCACTGTTACACCAGTCCCTATCTAGCAGACAGCTTACAATCATAAATCAAAAGGTTTATTACTGCGTCTGTCTTTCCCTTTCATCTCTAGTAGTGTGCAGAGTAACTTCTAGTTACTAGACTGCTAGTTAGTAGGAGTGAAGTCCCTAGGAATGTCAAGTTCCTGATGATCAGTGAGTTATGCAGATTTTGTCTTCAGCAATAGGGCCTTACCACCTGTTTTTGAAGAATAACTTTAGCCTTTGAAATAGCCCGTGTTGTTTGAAGGATTTCATGAGACAGATTAGGTCACGAGCTCCATAAGATATAATCCATTCCTGGAACTGGAGGTTCCATTTGGTGATGACAGGTGATTGCATTGGGCTTTGTCTCCCAGACTATGGTGATTCCATTTAGGTTTTATTCATATATGTGTAACTTTAAGACTCTTATACTGTGGTAGGGTTCCATATGACATTCAGTTTTAGCTGTCCATTCATGTATTTTCACCCTCATACTCCTTTTCCCTGACCTTCTACATTAGATTCTCCCACTTCAGTTCTCTCCGACCTCATCAATATACAACTAACTATTCTATTTTCCCTTCCTATAGAGATCATTCTTTCCCCCCCACAGCCCCTTACACTCTACACCATCTCTGTTGTTATATGAATTGTAGCTTGCTTGTCAAAGACTTAATTGTGAAGATCACCATATAGTCAAATATATGCCATATTTATCTTTTTGAGTCTGGGTTATATCATTCAAAATGATTTCTTTCTACTGCCACCCATTTACCTATCAATTTCATGATTTTTTAAACAGCTGAAAAATACTTCATTTTGTAAATATACTACATTTTCCTCATCCATTAATCCACCGACGAATACCTAAGTTTTTTCTAACTTCTGGCTATTATGAATAAAGCAGCAATGATGATGTTTGAGCAAGAGTCTCAGTAGTAGGATGTAGAGTTATTTATGTACATAGCCAAGAGTAGTATTTCTGGATCTTCACCTAGACCTATTGCCATCTTCCTGAGGAAAAAAAAAAACACTGATTCCTGTGGTAACTATAAAAGTTTTCACACCCATCATCAGTAAATAAGTTTTTCCCTGACTCCACATGATTACTACCATGAGCTGTCATTTGTTTTACTGATTCTAGTCATTCTGACTTGTGTAAGATGAAATCCCAAAGTAGTTTTGATTTGCATTTCCCTGATGACTAAGAATGGTGAAGATTTCTCCCCCAACCCTAGACACTTTTCTTTAAATTACATATATTCTTTATTTACATTTCAAGTGTTCTCCACTTTCCTGGCTTTCGCTCTGAAATACCCTCTATTCCCTACACCCCTGCTCACCAATCCACCTACTCCCACTTTCTGGCACTGGTATTCCCCTACACTGGAGTATAGAACCTTCACAGGACCAAGGGCCTCTCCTCCCATTGATGACCAACTAGGCCTTCCTGTGCTACATGTGCAGCTGGAGCCATGAGTCCAACCTTGTTTACCCTTTGGTTGGTGGTTTAGTCCCTAGGAGCTCTGGGGGTTCTGGTTAATTCATATTGTTGTTCCTCCTATGGGGTTGCAAACCTATTCAGCTCCTTGGGTCCTTTCTCTAGCTACTTCATTGGAGACCCTGTGCTCATGAAGTGAGCATCCACTTCTGTATTTGTCAGGCACTGTCAGAGCCTCTCAGGAGACAGCTATATCAAGCTCCTGTCAGTTAGCACTTGTTGGCATCCACAACAGTGTCTGAGTTTGGAGATTGTATATGGGATGGTTCCCCAGATGGCAGTCACTAGATTATCATTTCTTCAGTCTCTGCTCCATACTTTGTCTCTGTAACTCCTTCCATGGGTATTTGGTTCCCCATTCTAAGAAGGATCAAAGTATGCACACTTTGGTTTTCCTTCTTGAGTTTCTTGTGGTTTATGGATTGTATCTTGGGTATTCTGAGCTTCTGGGCTAATATTCACTTATCAGTGAGTGCATACCATGTGCGTTCTTTTGTGATTGCGTTACCTCATTAAAGATGATATTTTTTTAGTTCCAACCATTTGCCTATGAATTTCATTAAGTCATTTTTTTTGATAGATGAGTAGTACTCCATTGTGTAAATATACAACATTTTCTGTATCCATTCCTCTGTTGAGGGACATTTGGGTTCTTTCCAGCTTTGGGCTATTATAAATAGGGCTGCTATGAACATAGTGGAGCATGTGTCCTTATTATATGTTGGAGCATCTTCTGGGTATATGCCCAAGAGTGGTATTGCTGGGATTGGCAGGATTAGTATAATAAAAATGGCCATCTTGCAGAAAGCAATCTAAAGATTCAATGCAATCCCAATCAAAATTTCAACTCAGTTACTCACAGAGTTAGAAAGAGCAATTTGCAAATTCAACTAGAATAACAAAAAACCTAGAAAAGTGAAAACTCTTCTTAACAATAAAGTAACTTCTGATGGAATCACCATCCCTGACCTCAAGCTGTACTACAGAGCAATTGTGGTTAAAAACTGCATGGTATTGGTACAGTGACAAGCAGGTAGATCAATGGAATTGAATTGAAGACACAGAAATGAACCCACACACCTATGGTCACTTGCTCTTTGACAAAGGAGCTAAAACCATCCAGTGGAAAAAAAGACCGAATTTTCAACAAATGGTATTGGCTCGACTGGTGGTTAGCAGGTAGAAGAATGCAAATGGATCCATTCTTATCTCCTTATACAAAGCTCAAGTCCAAGTCTATCAAGGACTTCCACATAAAACCAGATATACTTAAACTAATAGAAAAGAAAGTGGGGAAGAGCCTTGAGCACATGGGCACGGGAAATTTTCCTGAACAGAACACCAATGGCTTATGTTCTAATATCAAGAATTGACAAATGGGACCTCATAAAATTACAAAGCTTCTGTAAGGCAAAGGACACTGTCAATAGGACACAATGGCAACCAACAAATTGGGAAAAGATCTTTACCAGTTCTATATCCAATAGGAGGCTAATATCCAATATATGCAAAGAACTCAAGAAGTTAGACTCCAGAGAAACAAATAACCATATTAAAAATGAGGTACAGAGCTAAACAAAGAATTCTCAACTGAGGAATATCGAATGGCTGAGAAGCACCTAAAGAAATGTTCAACATCCTTAGTCATCAGGCTAATGCAAATCAAAACAACCCTGAGATTCCACCTTATACCAGTCAGAATGGCTAGGATCAAAAACTCGGGTGACAGCAGATGCTGGTGAGGTTGCGAGAAAGAGAAACACTCCTCCATTGTTGGTGGGATTGCAAGCTGGTGCAACCAGTCTGCTATTCAGTTTGGGGTTTCCTCAGAAAATTGAACATTTTTTTATGTATTTCTTGGTTATTTGCTTTTTCTCTTTTGAAATCTCTGTTTAAATCTGTACCTACTTTCAACTTGATTTGTTTTCTTAATATCTAGTGTTATATTGTAATTGTTTTGGTTGTTGTTGTGCTTGGTTAGTTGCCTTTTTGTTTTTTGTTTCCCCCTTTTTTTGTTTTTGAATTCTCTATATGTTTTGGATATAAGTCCTCCTTGGGGAGTGGAGTTGGTAAAAAATATTTTCCCATTCTGTAGTTTGCCACTTTGTCAGATTGCTGGTGTCCTTTTCCTTGCAGAAGCTTCTCAGTTTCATGAGAAATTTATTAATAGCTGTCTTAGTGTCTGTGATATCAGTGTTCTGTTCAGCAAGTCTTTTCCTATATCAATGAATTCCAGTCTGCTGCTCACTTTAATTCTTTAAGGTTCATTGTATCTGCATTTTTTTGTTGAGGACTTTGATTTACCTGCTGCTGAGTTTTGTGTAGGCTGATAAGCATAGATCTATTAAAAGTATATTGTGTACTCTAAGACTATAAGAGTTTAAAAGAATACTCACAATGAAATGTTCCAGCATCAATTTCTATACTAAAAACAAACTTACCGGCCTTGTAAATTCTGACTAAAGAAGAGTACCAATATTAAGGACAATATCATAATTGAAAATTGCTTCCTTTACTATTGCCAATGGAATTTTTGTTTCTTCTTAGTAATATTAATTATGAAGGCTAAAATTATGAGGATAGTAGTCATTTCCGAATTTGGTCTAATTAGTATAAGTAAAAGTATGGTACTAAGAATAAATGTTTTATCAATTGATAGGTAAGGGATCAATATAAAGTTATACTAAGATTTGTAAACAAGTGTTTTTCTAAGACCCTTAAACTAATCCATGGCTCTTATCCTGATTTAATCACTTCAGTAAATTTAAAGATGAGGTACTTCAGAGAATTTTTAGTTTAAATTTATGTTTTATCAAAAAATAGTATTCATAATCAGGTAACTTGGGATAGATCCCTCTAGTAGGCACAAGGATGTGGAGAAATAGCTATATTAAAACTCTTGTGATTCATCCAATTTAAAAGTGATTTAAGTGTTTCAGTGTGCTTCAGAACCTATTTCTACCATACATCTTTCTCAGATTTTAGATTATTTCCCATTTAATATAACATCCTACAAAATAAAACTTCTGGTTTTCTGCCAATAAATAGAAAAAACTTACTTGATAATATAATCAATACAACATTCCAGAGATTAAAAGTACTTGAAAGTATTATAAGTATTGATTACAATAAATAGAATATATTTAGATTAGTCATTTTTTTTCTGAGAAGATCCTGAAGAATCAAAATGGAGCGCAGCACATACACAAGCAAATGCAAACCAGTAAGAGCATTGGTGTTAACTAGAAGTCACTGCTTTTGGGTTGTAATAAAAATGAGAATACTGTAATACAATGGAATAGTAAAGAAGTAAGGGATCTCATTATTTGTTCCTAAAAACGCAAAGTCTAGAAAATAATAAAAATAGGAAGGTATCTGACAATATGTGCTATTACTTTTATTTCAGCCAACTCATTTCTGAACTAATGGAGAAAGTTGATAATACCACAAATAGCACATAACCTGGACCACCTACCATGCATACACACAGAGAGATGGAGAGAGAGGCAGAGACAGAGATACACACAGACAGACAGATAAAAACACAGAGACACAGATAGAAAGAGAGACAGAGACAGAAAATGAGAGTAAAGGAGAACCAAGAGGAAAAGGGAGTGCTAAAAGAAAGCAAAAGAAAAAAACAAATTTATCCAGAATAAGAGAATAAAAGATTGCATGATTATAAATGACTACTAGTTTTATTTTAAAAATTGAAAAAAAAAAATAAAAAGACTTGCCTGAGTTCTGAACTATTTTGTTGAATTGAGGAATAATTATTAATTTTAATACTGAATTTGATTTTGAAGCTAATTAATGATAGGATCTCAGAAATAATTTTGCTTATTTTCCCATAGAGATGATAATTGTCAAGAAGAAAATCTATACATATCTCTTCAGAAAGAAATCTTTTAAAAATCAAGTGAGATGTTATCAAAAATATAATATCAGTAACAACAATGAGACACAAGTTTCATCTGACACAAGAATTGAAAATGACTGCTCACAATAAAATGTTTAAATTGGTCATTCATCAAAGATTAATGATGACTTAAATAATGATCATACATGTGAAAACATATTAAATTGTATACAACTCAACTACTTAAGGCTTCTTAATATTAACAATCAATTAGTGATACAATACATATTTGGCCAGTGTCTATAGACACCAATGTGAGATGATTTATTAAAATAAAGTTACATCTAATCTTCATATTTGAGCTTGTTTTAAAGAAATAATTTACCAGAGCTTGGTGGTATAGCATTTAGGAAATTCAGGCAGGATAATTGCAAGTATGTGCATCGTGATGATATAAGTCTGGAAATAAAGGTAAGAAGAAAGCTGTACTATAGTTCAGCAGCATGCATAAGGCCCAGGGTCCAATACTGGGGAGAGAGAGAGAGAGAGAGAGAGAGAGAGAGAGAGAGAGAGAGAGAGAGAGAGAGAGAACATTAAGACTTCACAGTTTTAATGTGGTTTCACTTTTATTAGTATGAATTTATAGGGACACTACAAATTCAAATAATTAAAATATGTACAAAATATACAGTAGGCTAGTAAGCATTCATTACAATGTCTTTGAACATTTTAAAATATATACAGATAAAGACTCATGCAGTAAAATCTAAGTAGATATTCCTACATATATTTTTTTTCTGAAACCTTTATCAATTATGTTCTTGAAAAGATGTAAAATCAATGAATCAGGGAAGATAAAGTTAAAAATGTTCTTAATTTTGGTTAAAATAATCTATATTTATGGAAATGTATTGAATTATTAACAGGGCAGTGAATGAAGATGGACTGAGAATGAAATTGGCTGGATATAATTAAAATGCTAAATATAAATTAAAGCTGGTTCCAGTGGCTCACACGCAAAGCGTTAACATAGTACTGCAGTCCAGAGGGGCTACTGGCCTCTGTATCTGTTTCCTTCTAAACTTGGTACTTAAAAAGAGGTCATTGAACCAGCATAAAACACCATTGCATCACTCCTGCTATCCCTTCAAACCTCAGGAACTTCTGCCTGCATTTACTTTCCAATGTGTGAGCTCATGACACAAGATAGAATAGCTCATGCAGATTTTCTAGATTCTGCATTTGAAAAATGGCAGTGTGTGGGCAATGGTATAGTCTCCTCTCGTTATTCAGTAGTCTCAGCACTTCAAGCACTTTTCTTTTGCAGGGCCTAAGGCTGTTGAATATATATGAAGAGTTTCAGTATTTGTTAGCAAGAAATACTGCTGTGTCTCTATGTGAGGTATTTTCCATGTTAATATATTATATTGTAAAGTTAAATACTGGCTGACAGCAAAATCCTCAGCCAAACCTATCTGGAAATTCCCCTTGTGCTTTATCACAAAGTCCATCTGTGAAATCAGTAAGAACCTATGAACAAATCATTTACCTGTTTAAAGAATGTTTATCCATCTGAGCATATATTAATCAAAAACATTGGCACAGCCAAGAATATTAACTATATGTACAATATATACACATGCATGACATGAGTCACTTGCATTACCAATACCCACCACATTTATTAGCATGAAGAAACATCCATTACAGAATGTTTAAACCCTTCAAATTAAATTGACATGAACAGTTAATGTCAATGTGGTCACCGGAATGTCAATGATCTACTAAGCACACTGACGTCTGCTGCAGAATGAGAAAGTTGTCACTCTGGGAAAGAGTAACATTACAGCCAGATGTTGGTTTCACATCTCCTTTCTCCAACATACACCTTAAAGTTTACCTCAGGAATAAAAGGTTAACAATATTATAAAATAACATGGACAGTAATTGATTTAAATGTTTAAATTTAATTCAGCCAAATTATGAGTTTATAGCTTATTAAAAGAACTTTTGAGTCAGTATCAACTACCTATAGGTTTCTTCATAAGTCAAATAAACATACCCAATCTGAATTTAGAGTTTCACCTTGGCATTAAGTTGGTGTCATCAATCTATTCTGATTTATGTTATATTTACTTGCCAGTCTGAGTTAGTGGCAATAAATATGAAATGCTCTATTTAATGTGTGTCTTTATGATTATCTCATACAGCATCCATACACACACACACACACACACACACACACACACACACACACACACACATAGTGTCTGTCTCACGCGATTCCCAACAAGTTGGTAATTGTATAGTCTAGGAGACTGAGTAGCTCTGTAGTTGCAGTCTGGTGTCTAAAACCTGCTAGTTTCCAGGAAACCCCTTTATTTAGTCAACCATGGAATCCTGGAAATTCTGGCTCTCATAGCAGGGAAAACAATAATAGCATTAACAATAGTGGACTGGGAAGACCAGGCAAGCAAAAGGTAAATAATTTTTCTTCTGTGGTGACCTCCTTTTGTCTTGGCTGCTAGTAGGAGGTGCTGACCATAGGTGGGGTGGGTCTTAACATCAACAAATGCAATCAGGATAAGTCCTTACTTGAGACTTACTATATAGGCGATTCTAATCTGTGGTAAATTGGCATTAAAACCACCAATTAGAGTATTTGAACGCTTCTATATTAACATAATGGGTAGGAAAATATGTAAAAAAGTGGTGAGGTGAGTCCTTTTCATTGGTAAATCCATGATGAGGGGAGTGGGAGACTATAGTGGTCTGGATATTAAGTTTCAGGCAAGCAATTTTCTCAGCAAGCCTGGGGGACTTAATAGTCTTAGAATATTTAAGAGATTTGTCTATAGTAAGGGGGCCATTAGCATTGCTGAAAGAGAAACAGGGTCTTCTGTAGGAAAACAGTAGAAATCTGCTAAACAAAGCTACTACCAAAACCTTCCAAAATACTTCAGTAAACAGAAAATTCAGATATAATTCAACAAGAAGCTCAAATGAATTTTAGATGGTGTCGACCCTTTCTTTGTAGGTATAAATTTCTCAGTGTTCAGAAACGAAAGATTTGTTCTACGAATGGGTTCCATTAGATTACTTCAGAAGAAATTCTAATCTTATTTAACATAGCGTAGTCAGACATTTGTTGTAAATGTGATCAGTGGATAAACCTCCTTCACACTCCTGTGACATTGACTTGGGTGTCCCTTTTGTGTGTAATCTTGATCCTTGACTCCTCTTGTATTTGATGCTTTGTTATCAGAGTCTTAATTTGTTATCTACCTCAGAAGTAACTTAGTATGGTACCTTTTCCCATATATTTGTATTTTATTTTCTTCATGAAAATCATCAATTTTTATTGTTATTTTGTCCAATGATTGATAAGTTTACGGTTTGTCTTCTTTATCTGCTTTTTAAGAGTGTACAAATTTTAAAGCAAACAGTACAATCATTACATGGCAAGTAGAAATGAACATGCACTAAGGATTATGTGTCACAGTTGCCCTTAATTGCCAACTTGACACAGACACAAGTTACCTTAGAAGAGTCTCTCTCAGTGAAGGATTATGTAGTTTAAATTGTCCAGTGGATGTGTTTATTGCATATTGTCTTGATTCTTTTGACTTATGTGAGAAGCATGATTTCCTTGACTGTGGTCATGAACTGTACAAGTGCAGAGAGATATCCAATCACAAATAGGTATGGATGAACTAAATTTGTTCTCTCTGGTCTTAGTTATAGATATGGCTAATTCCTTAATGTTTATAAATTCATGCCTTGAATTCCCTACAATGAAGAAAGTTCTGTAATATCGAATTATGAGTCAAATAATTAATTTCTCCCTTAAAGTTGTCACAATGACAAAAATGAAACAAATACCATGAATATATTCAGTAAAATATATGAATAATATAAGGTGAGAATTAAATGGAATATAAAAACAGAAGAGTTAATCAAACACTAAGGATATGTCAATATGAACTTTGCATTCTTGCCCAATGGCTGTTTCAAATCACATATTTTTTTCTGCATTTCTGCGGAAGAGAATGCATAGAGTTAGTGGGAAAAGGAATGGAGGCTCTGCACTTTGTAAATGTGATTAAATGAGCCAACCAAATACACATATTAATATGAATCAGCTTCTACTGTGTTCAAAGGTGAGTGAATCCTGGTGAGTTTATATTTTCTTTCCCTATATTACAGAAGGTATGTGAAATTCAAATGAGAAATGAATGCAGAAATATCATAAAATATAAGAGATTGCATTTTCTTGCCTTCCTGTAATAAAAGAAATAAAATATAAATTCTTCTGGAGTAGCTAGAAAAGCAATTTAAGATACTAATTAAATAGACTACCACTGGTTATTTTCCATTACCATCTGGTTCCTCTCAGTCTGTGAATTTTGTCAGGGAAAGAGTACGAGAGTTATCAGAACTAGGTCTTTTGTTGATCGTCTGGTAGATTGTATCCTGATGAAAACAGTGTTCTTTTTTAAATGTCACACATAATTGTGCATATCCAGAGTAAATGAGCCAGTAAATGGGCTGGCATTAATAATTACATTGACAGGCGTGCAATTTCAAGTGTGGACTAATAACATGATTGATAATTTTCAGATAATTAAATTTAAAATTAAGAAAGAACTTTAAACAAACGTGACTTGTAGTTTTTAATGTTTAATTAAGTATATGCCAAATGTAAGGATGATTTATTTCATCAGTAAATATTTTAAGTAGATATGCTAAGTAAAACAATTGCAAAGGGAGTCTTAGTATAGGACAGCATGAGGTATCTTTATATAACAATGGCTTCATGTTATTTTTATTATCATTGAATATATTTATTTACTTATGAGTTGTATAAAACATTATTTATAAATGATTTTTGAGTTAGTGGCAATATGAATTTCAAACAAATTCCCGAAGAAGAAATCTAGAAACTAAAAGGAAAGCATAAAGAAGTAGAGAAAGAAAGCTATGGCTCCTCAGGGATGACAGCATATTCCTGTGATGCAATATGGTATCTGAAAGCTACAAATGGATGGTAGGAAAAAAAGGCCTCTAAAGAAATTCTAGACTTTATTTAAAACTCACATGAAATGTTCAATCCTTAATTGTTGCAAATGTATCATACTAATAAAGTTAATCCTGTAACTAGGTAGCTGTGGTGTACCCGTGAATTCTGTGATCTTTGTATACTTTTGCAAATTTAGGTGTTTTTAAATTAAAAATATATTAACAACATAAAAGAAAAAAGATTATCAGTTTAATACACATCATTATGGTAATTACAAACAAAAATTCAGCTTGTTTTATAGTGAGTAATGGCCAGTGGGTTCACATTGACTATGAGTAGCACATGCATAAGTGAGAATTTTCAAATTTAATGTAAAACTCTAAAAAACTACATCCCGTTATAAGACATATGTGAATACATGTTATATATCATTCACGTTATACATCTCCATGAGGTCTAAGAATTAACCTTGGTGATACACATCCCAAAAGTTTCCACTGAACTCCGGCCTTGGCTGGTTGACAGTGTAAATCTGATAAAGAAACCTGATCTGTTTTCTGTCAAAAATAAAAACAAAACTATGCTTGTGGACATCTTTCAGAAAAGTGTGACTATACAACAATTATTAATGGATAATTTTCTCAGCAGGTGGAACCAGGCCCACCCAACTTTGCTGTGAGTTGACGTAAAAACTGGTATTATCATGGGGTATCAGTGAGAAGTGACCCTAGATACAAGAAGAAAGAAATAAAACAATTCAAAAGTCAAGCTCGGTGTTTCCACAGAATTAAGGGGGAAGCTCCCAGGGACTAAACCACCAACCAAAGAGTACACATGGTGGGACTCATGGCTCCAGCAGCATATGTATAGCAGAGGATGGCCTAGTAGGTCATCAACGGGAGGAGAGAAGGTTGGTTCTGTGAAGGTTTATGCCCCAGTGTAGGGGAATGCCAGGGCCAGGAGGCAGGAGAGAGTGGTTGGTGAGCATGGGTGGGGGGAGGGAGTAGGGGATTTTTTGGAGGGGAACCCAGGAAAGGGGAGTACATTTGAAATGTAAATAATGAAAGTATCTAATAAAAATATGAAAGAAAGAAAAAATCCTAAAAAACAGGTGGGGGAACAAAGGAATAGAAAGGCAACCTCAATCTGCCTGTGATAGAACTACACATGACAGTGACACTCCCTGATATTCTGCACTGGACTCAATAAGGCCCGCCTATATTACAACTTACAACCCGTGTCATCTTTGTTCGGTTAACCCATCATTTCTAGGATGATTAGAATTCAATGCATATTCCTCCAGTCAAAAGAATTCTTCCAGCCTCATGCTTCAAGATTACGATGACTACTAGGCATTCCAACTGCAGTTACCCTCTAGTTAACATATTCACAATTAACACTGACATTAGCTGCTTCTTAAATCTTTAGTAGTCAAAGTGACAGTTTTATCAATATTTCATAAAATTCCTTAAGATAACTTAAAAGGGTAAATGTACAATGTTTTGGAGATTCAGAAATTAAATCACTACTAAAAGTGGTAGTTTGTTCCTGGAATGCCTACATTCGTGAGACAGACTCACAGAATCTTCAATCTGAAGCCCACCCGGACTGTAAAGTGAGAACATATTTATTAAAACATCAAAATATGGACATAGAGCATACAAGTTGGCTGCTTATCTAACATCAGCAAGGCCCTGAATTTGACCCGTAACTCTTTAAAAAAATATTTGAATGTGTAATTCAGTCATAGAACATGGAAAAAACCAAGCTGCTCCCAAGTTGGAAGCTTCCTCTCTACTGGATAGTTTTCATAGTACTAAAGGTGCTATGCATACAACCAAGGGAAAAAAGTCAACAATAGCTTTTCCTGGCTGTGCATGCTGCCAGCTACAGCAATGCCCAGCCTGTCAAGATATGTCGACTGACCCATTGGTTATAGGAGCAACTAAAGCCTTTTTATTAGAATATGGCATTATTGGCCTTCTCAATAGAACCCAGTGTCTATGCTACACAGTTCATAGGGTCTAAGATGGAACCTACTACTATTACTATGCTAAATGTACATAGCATTAAACTAATCTCTAATGAATATGTACATACCTTTGAATTACTGCATCACTTCACCTTCATCAAGAAGCATTTTAAATAATACTTGCTAACACAGAGACCCACAAATGGTCAAAAATTCGGAAAGAGACAGAAATGTACTCAGTTCCAAAATAAGGGATGAAAAGTTGTTAAGAGATTAAACCAGTGGATAAGTCTAGTGGAACAGTGTTTGCCAGATACAACATGACACTTGCACATACAAACTTAGACCAGTTGTGACAACATGCACAAAGCCTGCACAAGATCAAATCAGACAAAATATCAGCACAAAGAAAGGAGAAGATCGGGAGTCCCATCTCCACCTAAAATACTATTGTCATATGGCTGCCATTAAGGGAGAGAGAGAAATACAGACAGACAGACAGAGACAGAGAGAATTAGTTTTCTTCAAGGATCCAGCTCCTGAGAAGTTACTCGTAATTTGTAGCTAGCCCTATAATCACACACATACTGGCAGCATCACATGAATTTAGTGAGTTTACAAAACTCAAATAACACAAAAATTTGGGAGGGAATAGTGAAGAGGGCATGTGGGAGGAAGTGGATGGAACAAAATCAAAGTGGCTTGTCAAGACACACTATGCATGTATGAAGTTTTCAAACAATAAAAAGGAAAAAAATCACATTATTCTTTAGGTGATAACTACTTTAGAAACACTTTCCTGATGGATAAAAATCCATGTTTTTAAAAGAAAATTTACAAAGCTGTGAGCTCACATATTCACTCCTTTTTAACATTATCATTATAAGGATGTAATAATAGTGACTATATTCATTTCCTGCTAATCATACCTCTTAAATATTTTAAAATTCCCAGTAATAATAAAGAAAATGAAATTTAAGTAAGTTGGCAGCCATACATCTAATCACAATAAATATGAATGTACTAATAAAAACAAAATGAAGCAATTATGTAAACTTCAGCCATGTAGTCTATGGGGGACAAATTAGAAGAGTAAAACCACCACTGGAGTGAAAGAAAATATGCACTACTTGTGCAATCTTAGTAGGAACTACTTCAAATACATTCGCTCAGCTTTCCTTAGCCAACTGAACACTGATTTTCTTCAAACGGCGATTTGTCAAACTTAAAACTACATTTTCCAGGCTCCCTTGCAGTAGGTGTAGCCAATGAAGCATAAACTGTAGCTCCAAGGAAATCTCTTTAATCAAAGTTCACTCAATTGGAAGGAAGACCCAGGCAGCACTCCTGCCATTTTCTCCTTCTGATGCCTGGAATGTGGATGTGAGGTGAAGACAAAAATTAAAGCAGCCATGCTCAGAACAATACAAGGTGAAGAGCTAAGAGCATTGTTCTGTGGCAATCATGGGTTGCCACTTTAGCTCTGTATAGCCTGTCTCCAGATTACTTTTATGTCTAAATAATTTGATAGGTAGAGAGGTAGCAAGGTAGGTAGTTAGGTAGGCAGGCAGGCAGGCAGACAGACAGACAGACAGATAGGTAGATAGATAGAGATAAATTGTTAACTTAAAAGGAACCAGACAGTTCACTTGGTTTTTGGTAACATAGCTATTCTAAGCCTTAAGTGCTATAAAGAAATAATAATCTGAGTTCTGGGATATTATTAAATAGGACAAGATTATCTTACCCATCTATTCATGCCTTATACATACCTCCAGATGAAGAATTGAACCACTGTTATTTTTACCATTATGTAGGTACTGTTTATCAATAACTTAAATAGTATACAAGGCTAAAGTGTATAATGATGTCCAAAATCCATCATTTCAAAGATAAAATTACTTGAAAAACCTTTATTCACATGCTTTGCTGAGTCCAGTCTAATCTTTGACCTTAGCTGACTTCCAGAAAGCCCATATCTCTACATAGATTAGTATGATCAGATGTACAAAGACTACTAACTATGATCAGTTAGGACCGTCTCTCAGCACGAAATGCTATTTTATACTCTAGCTTATAACTCCCACAGTTTTACTAACTCCACAATCATATTTGCCAAACTTAAGGCCTGAAAGTAGAAACTTTTATCTCAAAGTAAGTACTCTCAAATCACACTAAAGAAATACTGCTAAGAGACAGGAGACACCATTAGTGTCATCTCTCCTAAAAGAAAAGACAAACAAAAGAATCTACATATTAAAAAATATTTTAAATTATTTAGAATATTTAAATGTATGTATTATACTACCTTTAAATTTGTATCATCATTTCAAATATATATGTAATCAATAATCTTATTAAAGTAATGGTTTATGTTTTTACAATTAGAAATACCCTCTTAATGAAACCACATACTTTAGCCACAATCATCCCTAGCTCTGTATTCTAATAGCTTCCTTCAAAACTCAGTAAAACTGTACATGAGAAAGCAGGTGGTTTTGTATCTATTGTTGTTTCAACATTTTCAAACTAAGGCACTTTTTAAAATTAATTTTTATTCATCAAAAACACATATAATACCTCTGTAGTAACCATCTGTATATGAATTTATTACAGACCTTTTGTCTTGGCAATAAGACGTGTAATAAACTTTTGCACAAGACTATAAATATGCTTTGTCTTGAGAACGTGGTTTTGTTTACTTGAAATGGCAAGAATGAATGGGTTGTGATTTTTTCTATTTGCATGACTTTTTCTCTCTCATCTAGAATGCATTGAGTATAATTGGTTCCAATAATAGAAATTAATGGAAAGATGACAATTGAATAAAGAATACATAGTACTACTTATTTTTTCATACTAGCCATGGTGAGAATAAGAACTGGAGCCATAGAACTAGAGTCTATTAGCTACACAGGTGGAAGCTAGAGAGGAACTGACAGAGTTGACATAACCAGGTCAGAGTGTTCTGGCAGAATCTTCCAAGCAATGACAAAGAGTTAGTATGATCAGGGCCGTGTGTCCCACTAGAGTGGGGCTGAGTTCTGGGTCTCATGGCAAGTAGGGTAAGAACTCTGTCTATACAATTATAATGTATTGAAAACTTTGAGATAATGCTAATGACATATTCTCTATTCATATCAATATTTTAAAATGTAGGACAGGTTGCCAAGATAATATGTCTTGAATATTAGTACTATAAGATATTCAAAATTCCAGTTGTTTAAAGGCCATATTCAAACACCCAGACAGATCCTTCATGCAAAACATCTTCATATATCAACTTAAGATTTTCTATGGTAGAAAAATATATTTGCTTGTAAACCAGCATTCAAAAATTAACATGGAAATACAGTCTTTTTTAAAATAATTATTAATATATCATTGTAATAATGTATAACTCAACTTAAGGAGCATTTAGATTGTAGGCAGAGGTGCATAGAGGACTTGAGGCAGAGAGAATTCTGTGCAAGTCAAATTGGGGAAATTGATTTCTTCTGACTCTCTCACTCTCAGAAGCATTAAGGGGATGAAAGGAAATAAGCGTTATTGAGAGCAAATCATTCAATTTTCTGGGAATTTTTAAACTTTATGAAAGTGAGTAAGGAAGTATATGTACACAGTACTAGTGCTTTAGACACTTGTTGAAATGATTGGATGACAATCATATAAAGCTGTGTATATATGCATGTACATGTGTGCATAAAAATTATGCTTTACATAATTTACTTTGTATGTAAATGCTTAACAAGAGTGAAGTAGCCTCAACCTCATAATATCTTTATTTATTTTATAATAAATGAATTTTAAAAGAGAACTTTTTTTAGACACTACAGTTTAAGTCATATATAAAAGACCTTGAAGCAGGCAGGATGGTTTAGTAGATAGTGATTCTAAGTCTGACATTGAGTTCTATCCCTAGAACTCACATGAGAGAAGAAGAGAATGGACTGCAATACACTGTGACCTACACACACAAACACACACACACACACTCACACACACACATTATTTCTAATAAAAGTTTTTTGGGGGTGGGGGCAAGTACTCTGTACAAACACATTAGAGTTTTATTAATGGAACAAGTACTGCCTAATTTTTAGTATTACATAGGAAATAAGCATGAGACTGCCGTATATGATTAAAAATAGTCAAGCACTGTATTGGGGTACTATGGACATGGAAAGTCAAGCTGAGAAGTGCTATTTTTTTTTCTGATAGAAAAATGGAAAAAAGAAAAAAAATTCCATATGTTTCATAAAGGAAGAATATTGGCAATGTGCAACTTAGGCAGAAAAAATATCAACCAGAGATAAATATTCAAAGAGGGAACACATGTAACAGTGTAATTAAAGATTCATCAAGTTAAAGAGGTAAGCATGGTGCTCTAAGAAGGCTGTAGAAACAACTTGGATTTGGTTATACCATGAAAAGCCGTTACACTTTTAAATTATTAACTATCGCAATCCAGATTATATTCTGCTACATGTAGACGGTGGACTGATGGAGATGGACATTAGAAGCTATACTCTGTAGACTGTTGCCATTGTCCAGGTAAAATGGGGACACAGTTCTACCTGTGGCTGGTTAGAGATATGCTACAGAATCATCTTAGACACAGGAAACCTCCTGTTCCTACTAGAGAAATCAAGTGGGGAGCCTCAGCAATGTTCACTGAAACAAAATGAAGGAACTGTTGAGATGTTCGCTATCACTCTTTGGCTGTTAAGTCATGGAGGGTAGAATCTATGGATTATCCAGAAAGTTTTGCAGCTTTCTGAGGATGCACAAAGGAAGAAACTATGGAAAATTGAATGATTTTTACTAAAGATATAATTGAGAAGCTGTATCTCTGTGTCTCGGTGCACTCTAACAGAAACCAGCCCAGGAGAAATATGAAAGAGAGCTAAGACAGTGTTGAATAAGGAAACTGCCATGCCCATACTTCCAGAGGTCAATGAATTTATGAAAGAAAATACTCTACTTGATAGAATAACAAGGGAACAGAACAGACAAATTTAAAGGCAGAGAAGGTGTGCAAGGAACTAAGATCAAGGGTCCAAGTTCTGTAAGTTGTATGTTCATTGCACTGATGATCCAAAAGTAAGAAAATAATGAAATTTAGGTCAGTTTCATGAATATATACAATAGTACGATAATTATTATAAGAGTGAGAAGAGATAGCCAAGAAAGGGTTATAAGAATAATTCTTATAATCACCAAGATAAGTGTGGACAAGCAGACCAACCACTGTGATCGCAAATGTTTATGCTTGCTTATGAAATGGCATCTCTCTGATGTTTATTTGTGCTCATGGTATGTTGCCAGCTTTCTAAAAGGGCTCCATGTGGGATAATAGCAGTTCTAAGTAGCAATTCCCTGTGGCTAGGCGTAAGGTCATGGTGTGCTTACTTGTGGCTCCTAAACAGCTGTTCATGAAAGTTTGGAGTATGAACTCATTGAGGATATTCAGGGTTGGATTTCCAAGATTAAAATCATCCCATCTTTCCTCTACTTTTTCTGTCTTCCTTTTAATTCATCAATAGAAGAACATATTAGATTTTTTCATTTTATTTATTATTTTAGAAACTTGCAAACATACACATTTTATGATATTCACTCCCACTACCCAACTCTCTAATTTTCCCTACAACTCTGAGCTGCATCTTGCTCCCAACTGAATTACTGCCCTCTTTTCAAAGTCCACCTAGTCTTCTTCATATTGCCCATATGTGGATAGATGTAGAGCAACCCATGGGAGCAGGGACAACTTTCTTCAAGAAAAGTGACTCTTCATTATAGGACTTACTCACTTAAAAATAGCTCAGAGATTCCCCAGGCACTGACCCCAAAGGTTGACTTACATCAGAACAACCATTGGAAAAAAATAAATCTAGAGTTATTTCTAACAAAGTTGCACCATAATTTTAAGAGACTAGTGTATTCATCGTAATAAGATATTTCTGAGAAAAAACCTTAATATACTTAATAAAAGCTCTTATTCAGAGAGGTCTTCCATCTCTAGCCCACAATTATCTTTCAAGTCATGTGATGACATTCCTGGTACCTAACTTGAGCTGTCGGTAATAGTTTATTTGATTTCACTAAACAGATTCTGAATTTTTCTCCAAGTAAAATTTTTAGAAGTTCGACATTCTCTTTGTGTTACTAAAGTATCACGGATGACTCAGTTATTGTAAATAAATACAGGTCTTTGCTTCAGCACTAAGCATTCCATTGACTGACCTGTGTCTTTTTCATCCACAAGATTTTGTCTTTGAAAACGAAAGAGGTGGTTGCTATCAGCTTTATGTGTCTTCAGCATTTATCATGATTTAGGCATGTGTACTGTTTCCTTGATGCTTGGGCATATGAAATCAAAAGATGTTGTGTATAAGTGGAAACAGTCAAATGTAACTAGTAAGCATGCTCTGGAAATATTTGAAAATCTCCATCAGCAATGGAAAGGAATTCCCAACTTGGGTTTGAGTGTAGGGTTAAAGATAAGACGTCACAAGAGATGTGAAAGGAAGAAAGCAGTGTTTGAAAATTCTGAAGCTCAATTTAAAAATGTTCATATAAGAGTAGAGAAATGTGTCAATCAAGTCTAAGTGTCTATTTAAGGGTACAGAAATGATAAGACTGAAGTACGGAAGACACAGCAACACTTGCTAGTGTTAGCTCTGACAACATCAGATTAAATTGACACTAGCCCCAGGGCCCTTTTGACTTCCTTACCTCCTCAGTGGATCTTGAGGATGAAGGCTTCTACTACTTACCTTGTCCTCTGCAGGCATTGACAGAAGTATGAGACCACTGATAGGCAACAACAGACTCTGAACAGCAAAAATGTGTGTGACCTCTGATTCATTTTGTTCTCTTATGGGCAGGTAGGAGGATGAGGGGATTCTTTAACTGAGAGGTATTTTTTAAGACCCGATTTCAGTAAACTTAAGGGAACACACTCTTCTTTTGCTACTAAGATTTTATAAAACTCATTAACAAATGACAAAATTAATCATAATATAAAATTCTCATATGTTTGTTTTATACACACTATACATGTACATATCGTAATCTTTAGTCAGCTTTCTCAGAAAAATATCTTAGGATGTAAGCAGGACTCATGACATTGAGTAGCGGAGCAGTTTCATAGCAGGTGTCAAGACTTTGGGTCCAATGTCTTGTACCACAAAAGAGAAACAAACTTACTGACACTGGTGGTTGATTGTGGTTGATTGCTCTTGTAATTCCAGTACTCAGAAGGGAGGGGCAGAAGAATTGATGAAGTCATCAAAAGTTTGAAATCAGATTATGTTGTAAACGTCAGTCCTCAGCAAGCCTGGGTTATGGGATGAGATCCTATCTTGAGAAACAAACATAAAAATGTACTATAATTTTGCAATGATTATGTAAGTTAATCAAACTATGTCATTTAAATATTTATTAAAATAATTGTACTCAATATGTGATGTCAAAGATAATAAGGAAATACATTTTCTTTCTTTCAATAGAGTTCCTATCAAGCAAATTGGAATCTGTAAAATGCGTAAATGGTATTCTTTGACATCTGAATATGCAATGGTATCTTATTATATTCACATTTTTCTTGAGTTTCTGCCCTAAGAAAAAACAGTGCTATTCATGTAGTGTTCTACGGACCCTAAATTTCAGGCCACAACTTTTCACATCATGCCAATGAGATAATAATAATTATCTTTAACAGAATTCCACTCCTTACCTATGAGCAAACTATTATGAAAATACTAAGCTTTTACTTCTATGGATTATTGTTACTACTCAGTGACTGCCAGCCAATCTGCTCAAGAAGAATCAAAGTGCAGCAGCAGAAGAGAATTTCAGGATCTTCAGGAAAGACATGCTTTATTATGAAAGAGAGTGAACCTTAGCATACAAGTATGATAAAGTGTGATGAATACGTTTGGTAATATATGAAATAGGGGAGACTGTAGATATGCAGTTCTTGCCACTTGAAATTTACAAGAAAATCAAACCATACTTTCAAAGGGGGCAAAATTCAAAGGCCTAACATAACTTTTGTCTATGTGGTATCTCATGTTGCATGCTCTGATTTTTCAGTGGCAATCTCTTCCTTCACAGTTAGGTAATTTACCATTGATTCATCTGTTCAAACTTAGGCCCATCAGGGCCTCCCTTAAAGGAATATCACTGTGCTTAATATGAATTAATGTAGTAAAAAGAAATACAGTATCACAGGAAAGAATAAAGTCAAAATAAAATAAAAGAGAATCTTAGTTTCAAAGAAAGGCTCATTACATTACCATTTTATTTATCTGACATAAATAATAAATTGTATTTTGCAAGATGAAGGAGGGTGCAATCATCATTTCTTTGTGTTCTCTAAATAATGGATGAGATATTTATAAAATTGGACTCCAACAACGAAGTGTTTATGCGGTCTAATATCTAATGTACGCTCCCACTGACAGTTGACTCTCTGCAATCCAAGGGAAGTATGCATCAGAGCTGTGTGGCTCTGATAGATTGACAGCTGGGCCCTGCAAAGCAGGTTAAGTCTTACCATGCAGGAGTCCACATCTGAGCCAAAGCTCAACCTTGAAAGACAAGCTTGACAGCTTACGAGCATGCTGGAAAGCTCATTTGTAGGGGTGTTAGGATGATTCTCACCTGTAAGGCACTGTTGCTTTAGGAGCAATTGATAATTTGTGTGGACTTTGTTTCCTGCCATGAAAAGTGGTATTTATTAGGAGTAAAGTTAATTTCTCAGTAGTACTTTTGACTACTGAAACAGAAATGTTTATCAAGAACGGGTTTGCCTTTGTTTTCTTTTGTACCCATGATCTGAAAGTGTCTTTTCCATTTGGCATTAGGAATGTCACCCAAGGGTACATTTTCTGATTGTAAAATATAATGTTATACACAGGACAACATATCTGACACTTAGTAGTCTACTAGCAAACACGTATTTAACAAATGACTAGTTTTTCACAAGCATATCTTAAATAATGTGGGAAAGATGCCAAACTATATTCATAAACGTAAAAAAAAGTATTGGTGAAGGATAAGTTAAGGTAGATAATTAAAGTATAATTTATTTTTAAATGTGAAATCCATCAAAGCACTATATTTCATTTAGGGAAGAAAATAAAGCCAAAAAAATTAAAACTTTGCCTTGCTTCAGCACTTCATAAAAATGACACCAAACCCTTGCTACCAGATACAAATAAAAGGATTCAAAGATATATTGCTAAAGCAGCACCACTCCAACTAGTGTTTCCAGCTGAGAACACTATCCTACTAAATATGACTAAATGTGAAAGGAATTTTTGAAATAAGGGCCATATCTTGCCCAAATAATTACTGTATTAAAACCAATGTCATTTGTTGTGGAGGGTGAACAGGTGAAGAATTTAGCCAAAGACAGCCTTCATATTACGTTTCTTTTGCAGTAGCATGCTTCTCCCTTTGTTCTTTCCCTCAATAAAGCTGAATAGCCAGATGTTAAACAAGCTTCAAAGTTCAATTTCCAGCTTGCATGTTGGATTTGACTAAAAAAATGACATATTAGCAGAGCCTCTGCTTCATCGGTGTGTATCATTATGTTTGCTTTGAACCCTGTGCTCAAAAGTACTATGTAACACATAATTCTAAGACTTTAGAGACCATTTATGATTTCCTATCTACTTTTATTATGTCCCCCTGATTTTCATCTTATTGAAAACCTTAAAGGAATCTTTAAAACAATTACATTTTCAAGAAATTAAATCACCCAGATATTTATTATACAATGTCAGGACATGAGGCCAGATGGCTGAGTAATGCTATGGTTGGGGGATGGTGCCAGAAAATCAGAATCCGAAACTTAGACATGTATCAGTTAATGTTATATATGAAAAATTGCAAAACACATTATATTAAATTTCTCCCTGACTTGGGAAAAGTTATAATCGTTTCTAATTTTCTTTCATGTGATATATGGCCCTCTGAAATCAAGCAAACAGAAATTTCTAAATGTCAAAGTATAAAGTATTTAATAAACAAAAGACACAGCCAAAAAGTCTGCTGCATTCTGGAAATGTTCCCTACACAATAAACTTGACAAGGCAGAGTGCCATTGCAGCATTAATTGCAGGCTTCAGAATGGAAGCATATTTCTCTGTAATTAAGACTCTGAATCTGAAGTATGATCTAAACAAGATTCACTTTTTTATGGTAAATTGTTCCATAATAAGAGAATCAGGTGATGTACGTGGTGGCTACTGGACAGTCTCTGCTTTACAAAAGCAAGTATCCATCACAGTTGTTGTTCTGTATATATCTTCTTCCTCTCCTGATTCTTCTGAAGCAGAACTTTTTTTTTTATTTTGTATGAAAGGTAAGACTTGGGATTACTTGTATAGCTTAAGTTCTGCGAGGGAACTTTCTACAAAGCAATAAATAAATAAATAAATAAATAAAAGATAAAAAGAAGAAAAAAGAAAAAGAGAGAAAGAAAAAAAGTCCATGCATACTTCTGGGTAGGAATGACACTCTCCTTCTGAGAACAAGAACAACATGTAGTGCCAAAAGTTTCCAACCCTATTTATTTAAAGACACAGGAGAGCAAAAACTCCCTAAAACTATGAAGGAGCCAGGATATCTTTATGTGTCACCTTTGCAGCAATTTCCACAATGTATACAATTGCCAGTACATTAATGCACTTAAAAATGGACAAACAAATAAAAAAAAAACAATAAAAAAATCCCACACTCACTCTCACCTAATAAATACCCTGAGAGTAGGAATGAATCATAATCTGTGTTTATTTATGAGTGAATGGTGTGTAGATCTTGGAGAAGGTAAACTAAAACAACAACAATGACAACGACAACAACAACAAAGAAAACCAGAGGTGGACATTGTGTTTGGCTCAAAAAGGCAACAAGGTAGGTACTAGCTAGGACTCAGGATTTTCAAGAGGTGTACTGAGCTTTCTCCAGTTCTAGTTGGCAAGATCTCAATATGTACCAAGGAAACAGATGAAACTTTCTCTGATTTCCTTTGCAAAGATCACCAACAACACCCCTTCGTTCAACTACTGCTATAATTTTGGAGATAATGAAAATTTTTATCAAGCATAGTTTGCCATTGCCCAGCAGTGTTATGTTCCTGTTCACTTCTATTCAAAACAGAATGTCTCCCAATTCTCTAAATCAAACCCTACACTGTCCAGGATCTGAATTATCAAAGTCTTTTATCTCAAGATTAACGCTCATTTCTTAGCACTATATACTGATTAAAATAGTTTTGAGGTGATTAGCATGATCTTAAATTGCAAAGATTTATTCTAGTATTCTGCCATCACTAAAATCTGACTCTTGGTCACAGGAAAACAGGCTACAGCTGTCAGTCACTCAACAAGTCACTGGCTCTATACCACTCCACACAATCTCTTTTATATTGATTAGTGTCGTTAGTCAGGATTAAATGGGGCCTATTTCAAATATGTAAACACTTTTTTTAGGCAAACAGATGCTCATGTCCACACTTCTGTGTGAGAGCTGCAACTAAGAGTGAGCTCTAGGAGACAACACAGCTATTTCAATAAAGATCAGCAATGGCAGAAAGTCCTGGTGAATTAATGCAGTCAATAAAAAGTGGAAGCCTATTGTAAAGAATGTTGTTTCCCTAATTTCTTTCTCAGCCTGTTGATCCTTTAAGTAGAGGAAGGCTACTGATTTGTTTGAGTTAATTTTATTTCTAGCCACATTTTCTGTTTATCAGGTTTAGGAGGTCTCTGGTGGAATTTTTGGGGTCACTTAAGTATACTATCATATCATCAGCAAATAGTGATAATTTGACTTCTTCCTTTCCAATTTGTATCCCTTTGATCTCCTTTTGTTGTCTAATTGCTCTGCCTAGGACTTCAAGTACAATATTGAATAGGTAGGGAGAGAGTGGGCAGCCTTGTCTAGTTCCTGAGTTTAGTGGGATTGCTTCAAGTTTCTCTCCATTTAGTTTGATTTTGGCTACTGGTTTGTTGCATATTGCTTTTACTATGTTTAGGTATGGGCCTTGAAATCCTGATCTATCCAAGACTTTTATCATGAAGAGGTGTTGAATTTTGTCAAATGCTTTCTCAGCATCTAATGAAATGATTATGTGGTTTTTTTCTTTGAGTTTGTTCATGTACTGGATTATGTTGATGGATTTCCATATATTGAACCATCTCTGCATTTCTGGGATGAAACCTACTTGATCACGATGGATGATCTTTTTGATGTATTTTTGGATTCAGTATGCAAGAATTTCATTGATTATTTTTGCATCGATATTCATAAGGGAAATTGGTCTAACATTCTCTTTCTTTTTGGGTCTTTGTGTGGTTAGGTATAAGCTTAATTGTGGCTTAATAGAATGAATTGGATAGTGGTCCTTCTGTTTCTATTTTGTGGACTAGTTTGAGGAGTATTAGTATTAGGTCTTCTTTGAAGGTCTGATAGAATTATGCACTAAACCCATCTGGTCCTGGGCTCTTTTATTTTTTTATTTTTATATTTTTTATTTTTTGGTTAGGAGACATTTTTTTAATTGGATATATTCTTAATTTACATTTCAAATGTTATCCCCTTTCCCAGTTTCCCTCCCTCCTGGAAACACCCTATCACATCCTCTCTCCCCCTGATTCTATGAGGGTGTTCATTCATGTTCCCACTCCCATCTCTTCACCCTTGATTCCCTTACACTGGGGCATCTATCTACCATTCATAGGACCAAGGACCTTTCCTCCCATTGAGGCATGGCAAGGCCATCCTCTGCTACATATGCAACGGAAGTCATATGTACTCCTTTGTTGATGAATTAGTCACTGGGAATTCTGGGAGTCTGGTTGGTGAATATTGTGCTTCATCCTATGAGGTTGCAAACCCCTTCAACTCCTTCAGCCTTTACTTTAACTCCTCTATTGTGGACCCTGAACTCGATCCAATGGTTACCTGCAAACATCTGCCTCTATATTTGTAAGGCTCTGTCAGGGCCTCTCAGGAGAAAGCCATATCAGATTCCTTTCAGCATGCACTTCTTGGCATCCACAATAGTGTCTGGGTTTGGTAACTGTATATGGGATGAATCTCCAGGCGGGACAGTCTCTGGGTGACCTTTCCTTCAGTCTCTGCTCAACACTTTATCTCCATATTTGCTTCTGTGAGCATTTTGTTCTCCTTCTAAGAAGGACCAAAGCACCCACAATTTAGTCTTCCTTCTTATTGACCTTCATGTGGTCTGTGAATTTTATGTTGGTTATTTGGCGCTTTTGGGCTAATATCCACTTATCAGCTAATGCATACCATGTATGTTCTTTTGTGACTTGCATTACCTCACTCAGGATGATATTTTCTAGTTCTATCCATTTGCCTAAGAATTTCATGAATTCATCATTTTTAATAGCTGAGTAGTACTCCATTGTGTAAATGTACTACATTTTCTGTATCCATTCCTCTGTTGAAAGACATCTGGGTTCTTTCCAGCTCCTGGCTACTATAAAAAAGGCAGCTATGAACATAGTGGAACATGTGTTCTTATTACATGTTGGAGGATGTCTTGAGGGTTGGGAGAGTTTTAATTACTGCTTCTATGTTTTTAGGGGTTAAATGACTGCTTAGATGGTTTATCTGATCCTGATCTAACTTTGGTACTTGGTATCTATCTAGAAAATTGTCCATTGCATTCAGATTTTCCAGTTTTGTTGAGTATATGCTTTTGTAGTAGGATCTGATGATTTTTTTTTAAATTTCCTGAATTTCTTTTGTTATATGTCTTTTTTCATTCCTGATTTTATTAATTTAGATACTGTCTCTGTGCCCTCTGATTAGTCTGGCTAAGGGTTTATTAATCTTGATGATTTTCTCAAAGAACCAGCTCTTGGTTTTGTTGACTCTTTGTATAGTTCTTTTTGTTTCTATTTGGTTAATTTCTGCCCTAAGTTTGATTATTTAGAGCTTTCAGATATGCTGTAAAACTGCTAATGTATGCTCTCTCCAGTTTCTTATTTGGAGGCACTCGGAGCTATGAATTTTCCTCTTAGCACTGCTTTCATTGTATCCCATAACTTTTGATATGCTGTAACATCATTTTCATTGAATTCTAAAATGTCTTTAATTTCTTTATTTTTCTTTGACCAAGTAATCATTGAATAAAGCATTGAATTCAGTTTAATAGTCACAAATAATATAAAATACCTTGGTATAACTCTAACCAACCAAGTGAAAGATCTGTAGGACAAGAAGTCAAGTCTCTGAAGAAAGAAACAAAAAAAGGACAGAATACCCAAGATACAGCCCACAGAACTCAAAAGGTCAACAAGCTGAAGTGCCCAACTGAGGATGCTTCAGTCCCATTTCAGAGAGAGAAGAAAGCAATCACAAGTGGGGAGGGAGGGAGGGTCCTGGGAGGTAAATTGGACAGGAAGAGGGTAATGGGAAAGGGAGAGAGGGGAACCTGATCTGGTGAGGGAAAAGGACTGAAGCCCTGAGAGTGATCAGAAAGAATGGAAACAGACAATCTCTGGAGGTAGGAGGTTGGGGAGACCCTCCAGAATGTACCAGAGACCAGAGAGGTGAGAGACTCTCAGTACTCAAAGGGAGGGACCTTAGATGAAATGCCTGACAGTAGGGAGAGCCCACCTCCAGTAGGAAGACAGGACATCAAATGAGAGAGTAGGGCAGCACCCTACAGTCACAAATCTGACCCAAAATTATTCCTGTCTGAAAGTATTACATGGATGGAAATGGAGAAGATCCTGAGGAATAGAAGGTACGAAGACAGGCCCAAAGTGGGATCCAGCTCAAGGGGAGGTCCCAAGGCCTGACACTGTTACTGAGGCTTTATGGAGTGCTAACAAAAAGGGACCTCTCATGACTGCACTCTGGAAAACACAACAAGCTAAATACAGATATTTGCCCCTAACCAATGGACAAAAGCTGCTGACCCCTGTTGTTGGAAATACTGAAAAGAGCTGAAGAGGAAAACGACCCTGTAGGAGGACCAGCAGTCTCAATTAATCTGGAACCCCCTTCCCCCACCCGAGATCTCTCAAACACTGGAGCACCAAATAGGCAATAGAGACACACATACAGTAGAAGACTTCCGGGTCTGTGTTCATTCAGAGATGATGCACCTAACCCTCAAGAGACTAGAGGCCCTAGGGAACTTAGTGGTCAGATGAGGTGGGGGTGGGGACATCCAAGTAGAACAGGGGGGTGGGGAAGACATATGGATGTGGACTAGTCGGAGGGTGGACAGGAGGAGGATAAAATATGAGGTATGAAATAAACAAATAAATAAATAAAATTTCAATACTATTTTTATCCATAAAAGGCTATCACTGCATTAAGTACTACTATGATTCAATGCTGGAAAATTTTTTTGTTGTTGTTTGGTTTGTCTGCATATCACTTACTCAAAGTGTATTGCCCTGAAAGCTGGTGAAGCTATCCTTAATGTCTTTGCTGTCAGAAATGTGGGAACTCATATCTTGATACTTTGAATATCTTAATTAATTTGAAAAATTATATATGCCACCAATAAGCATGTAGACATAAATAAATAAATCAAACCATTTATAATTGCTAAGCCATTCGTATTGTAAAGTAATATTAACACTTAGTCTAGAGTCTTCCTCTAAGTTTGAAACATACTTGTACCATTTGTTATTTTTGCCAGTTTTGGTGGTGCACATTGGTAGGATTTGCTGAAGGAGGCAGAGGCAGTAGGATCAGGAGTTGGAGGCCAGCATGGGCTACATCTTTATAAATGAAATAATTTTATAAAACCATATATTACCATACATAATGAATTCTGATATAATCTATTTAATTATACACTTGTTTATATTATTTTATTTTAGAATGTTATGCAAATCCCACTAAATGAATTTTATAATATGCTACAATGCCTTTGTTGGTATGGAAAATGAATGATATTGATAATAATTGATACTGAGGAGTTACTGTTGGGAATGTGCTACATTGTAGATGCAGAGCTCAGAGGGTAATCTATAGAAATCATTGAACAATTGAGGGTCTTAGAATTCAAATTCAGTAATTCAAGCTTGGTTGTTCATACTAGCTGAGCCAACTCATTGGTTCCCTAGACCATTACACTTTAAGGAAAGAATTTCAGTGTCTGAAAAGCATATGCTACTAGGGTATAATTTCATTTTCTGAATAATTAATACTCATGGATTTTGGGACAAGAGTATCTCTGAAAGTAAAAAGTGGAAGGGAGATTTTTTTTCAGAAAAAAATAAAATCATATAATGCACAGCCTGAACAAGATTGGAAAAGGGAGAATTTGAAGTATGAACTGTCTTAGAATAACCTGGATGGCTGCTTTTTCAACATGATAATAATAGCTTGATATTTAAAATGAATTCTGAATTTATACTTAAAGACTCTGAGCTGACTCCTAGTACATTAACATTCTGTGCACTGCAAGTGTGCTAATACAAAGTCATGTAAATGTATAGGTCAAGGGGGTCATTTGGTTTCTCTGGGCATTAGCACAAAGATACTTGTGCCTTTCAATACAGTCTCTAATTCATTTAAGTATTACATTTTCAGCTCTCAATTAGGTTTTCAAATCTCAGTAATCTGATGAATTTTCTCGCCATCATGTCTCACTTTTAATAATTTAGTCCCTAACTGCATTCCTTGATTTTATGTGATGCTATCATGACCTACTCAGGGCTTCTTAGTATGCTTTTCACAGTTATGTATATAGAATCTTGCACACAGTTAGCATTTTAGCTAAAGATACTGCATAAATTAGAATTGTCCCTAAAACTTTACAGCCAAGATAAGAATTCATAGATTTTTATCAAAATTATATTTTAATTAATGTATTTATTAATAAAAGAACCTCATAGTTTTATCACAAACTTTTCAGAATAAAGATATTTAAAGCTTCATATCCATAATGATCATCTATTTTTAATGAAAAATTTATATGTAAGTTTATATCATTGATTTCAAAGTCTTCTAATAGAAAAATCATTGAGGAAAATCATTCCTGATGTAAAATTTTATTAACATTTTTTATTTCTAAAAAATCCTATATTTCTCAAAAGAAAATAAGACTAATTTTTTATAAAAATTGACAGAAGGTATACTACAAATGAAATGAATATTGAACACTTGGATAATGTTTAGAAAAGTCATGAAGTAAATAAAACTTTCCCAACATTTTTATATAATAAAAATATTGTTTGCTTCCATTTCTTGCATTACTAAAAGAGTAGACTGGAAACAATAAATAAATCCTGTACAATGGAAACCTCCACTTAGTATCAGAAAATTGATAATGATTTTGTACATAAAATCATATTAATGAACAAGAAAAAAGTTTTCGTATTCTCCTGGAAATAGCAAATATCTCATGGTAAAATAATATACTGAAAATAAGCATTTATATTTACTTTGAATTCTATTCCCCTCTTGTATTTGTTTATTTGCTTGTTTATCTATCTATCTATCTATCTATCTATCTATCTATCTATCCATCTATCTATATATCTAATTATTTTACAGACAAGATGTTACTGGTCTGGAAATCACTACATAGACCAGGCTGGCTTTGAACTCAAGGAAATCCTTTTTCTATCTCTCTGGTGCTGGGGTCAGAATTACAGAAATTTCATGTACAAGGGTGGAGGGATACCCAGGGGCCTCCCCTCTCTCAGAGAAGAAGGGATAGGGGAATGGGGAATAGACCGTAAGAGGAGTGTCCTAGAGGGTGGGAAGGGCAGCAATGGGATTTAAAGCAAATTTTACAGACAGGAAGGAGCCTAGCGTGGCTGCCCTCCAAGATGCCCAACAAGCAGCTGAAAGAATTAGGTGTAGATACTTATACCCAACCAATGGACAGAACCTGGAAACCCCTGTGGTTGAATTAGGGAAAACTGGAAGAAGCTGAAGAGGAGGGTGACCCCATAGGAAGACCTGCAGTCTCAACTAATCTCTCAGACACTGAGCCACCAACCAGGCAGCAAACACCAGCTGGTATGAGGCCATGCATACAGCAGAGGACTGCCTTGTCTGGCCTCAGTGAGAGAAGACACTTGTAACCTCTGAGAGACGAGACGTGAGGACCCAGGGAGTGGAAATGTCTGGTGGGGTGGGGGTGGAGAGTGAGGACATCCTCTTGGGGACAGGAGTTGAGGGGCAGGAGGTAAGGGATGAGGAACAGTCAGAGGGCAGATCAAGAAGGAGGCAATGACTGGACTGTAAAAAAAGATTAAAAAATAATAATGAAGTGCTAAATAAAAAAGAAAGAAAAAGAAAATTACCAATACCATAGGAATATAAAAAGGAGGTTCAATTTCAGTTTGCTTGTTTCTTTTTTTTTTTTTTTTCAGACAGGGTTTCTCTGTGTAGCCCTGGCTGTCCTGTTCTGGAACTCATTCTGTAGACCAGGCTGGCCTCAGACTCAGAAATCCACCTGTCTTTGCCTTCCAAGTGCTGGGATTAAAGGCATGTAACACCACTGCCTGGCTTAGTTTCAGTTTGAATTAAAAGCAACAAGATGAATGTTTTACTCACGTTACAAATATCTTTGTATTAAGTACTCACTGTTAAACCCTGTCTTGAAAAAAACAATGGAAGGTATGGGTAGTAATTTGCAGTGTTTGAAAGTAAGGAAACAACACTGGCCTAAGATATTTTTACCTGTACGATAATATTATGAAGTCTCCATTTACTGAAATGAATTATAAACAGAGCAAGGCGAGGCACTGTTATTATTTTCTGAATGGACAAGTGGTTTAAAGAGCAACAGTGAAGACATTAAAAGAAAGTCAAATTAAATAATCAAAATAATTTAAAAGAAATGGCTTGTGGATCAAAGAAAACATTTAAAAAAAACACGTGACTTAGTGCATATGTTAATGGGACATACAAAACTCAGACTACAAATTGACTGCCAGATTTAACAACATGATGGTGATTTTGATATGAGAGAGTAAATATAAACATTTGATTGTGGACGTTTCAAGGAGGAATTAATGGATAGGAAGCAGAAGTAACTGAAATAGAAACATAACTACAAAGAATGCTATGGAAAATATCAGGAATAAAGATGACATCAGGTCAATTTAACCTAACTCCTTGTGTTAGTGTTTAATGAACATCATTTTATTAATTGTAATTTCAAAACATTGAGATAACTGTTACTGCTATCTACATACTGCACATGAGAAAACTGAGTTACATTAAGGCAAATGAACTTATTCAAGGACATAGAAACCTGCTTTGTTTTTTAAATATTTGTGTTATGCCAACTATTGAGAAAGAGCTGTGTGATTTAGCCATTGCGGAGGGGTATTTCTTGGCTTAATACAAAGATATTCACTAATAAATATTATTCTAAAGATAGTATGCGATTGTTTAGTTATTGGTCTAGTTAGCTCAGCTACTCAGTAATGTCAGAAACCCTACTCAGTTCTTAAAGGCTAGTAAGCTTCAACAACTGCATCATCAAATATAAACACATTTAAAAGTTGGAAAGAAGATCAAAGAAGGTGAGCATTTTCTATGAAGATGGCATTCTAAGAAAGTGTGTTCCTTGTTGGCTTAAAAAAAATAATTTATCAGAGTGTTTGTTGAAAAGGAGGACAGAGATTTTGAAGCTCTGTAATGGTCACTAAACCACACCAGCTTGGAGACTAGGGTCAAGTGGACCTGCTCAGTTTATAGGCTAAGTACTATTAAAAACAGTACTCAAGACACAGAAAATAAGAAAATTGTACAAATGACACAATTGCATCCTTAAAATGACAGTGAACACTTTGAGAGAGTATTACAAAGAAAGGGTGAAGTTTCTTGAATGATTTTTGTAGGACTTCGGAGCAATTTAGTTGTCTAACTTTCCAGAGCTGATTAGAATTAGAAAAAAATAAATAAAAGCTCTGCAGGATTCTACAGTCTCTATCCTTAGGCTGCACTGAGGCTTGACTTCATCCTTTCCCAGAATGCTTTGCAGTTACCTTCTGTTTAGGTTCATCTCCTCAGACCTTCTTCTAGTTTTCCTCATAGATAGCTAGTGATTAGATTGTCTCACAGTTTGTGCCCTTACCAAATTTGCAGTTCAATGCAGTTCTAGAAAAGAAAATTGTGTGGTAAGTCAATTATAAGAAAAGATGAGTGTACTTGGAGGTTATCACACTATTTATGTGACTTGTTCTTTCTTATGACCCAGGTTTAGACCTAAATCTCACATCTTCTGATAGCTCTGTCCTGAGCACTATGTGTAAAACACATCTTTCATTCAATGAAAAAGTTCTTGTTTTAGTCTCTTCATGAAGAATTTTGTTGTTCAATCAAGAAACACTGGAATTCAGTGTCTTGTTTTACACTGATATATTACATCTCCAAAGTCTATTATGTAGTAAGCATTCTGCTCATAGTCTAAATAGAAGAGTTAGATGATTAAATAAAGAAAATATTCAAGCAAAATGGAAGCCTATAAGCAAGTGTTTTGAATATTGTTTTACTTGTTCCAGAATATATTACGGACAACTTCCTTGTTTTCAGCCAAGATTCTGTATTAGTGATTTTTTTTTAGGAGATAGAGGGTAATTACTCTTAAAATTTGTTATTGGTGGAAGGATTAGTGGTAATGTAGCTCTAAAATAAAGTACAAATGAAACATACATGGCTTTTTCCCTTGTTATGATAAAACACAAAGGTCCCTACCAAATGCTGTTATCAAGATGATAAACTTCCCAGCCTCCAAAACAGTTTCTGCAGATAGAAAGAAATGGCCCTTGTCCCCACATATTTAAGGGCAAAAGTTGGGAATAAATAGAGTACTTCTTGGAGATAGGTACTGTAGAAAAACACTGTTGGCAAAGCAAAGGGAAACTTACAAAAAAAGACGAAAATGAGAGGCAATCCAGAGACCATTTCAGAGGGCCCAGCAGCTGGTGGAGGGTGCTTACCACCCAAGTGCAGAGGAGAGCAACTACAAAGGTGGAAACCATGACTGAAGATGAGGAGAAGAGGAGGAATGTGGTTTGCAGGAACAAGGAGTTTAGAGAGGGAGAAAGAAGAGAATACAGGAGACAAGACCACATGCTTACGGGAAGGTCAGAGTCAAGGACTGGCAATAGGACGCAGTAGGTGAAGATGTTTCTACCAAGACTGATAATGAGTTCAGTCTTAGGAATCCACACAGTTAAAACTCTCATAACAACTGGACAGTGGTGGCACATACCTTTAATCCCAGGGCTTGGGAGGCAGAGGCAGTCATATTTCTGAGTTTGAAGCCAGCCTGGTCTACAGAGTGAGTTCTAGGACAGCCAGGGCTACACAGAGAAACCCTGTCTCGAAAAACAAACAAACAAACAAACAAACAAACAAAAGAACAACCCCCCCTCTCCAAAAAAACCAAAAACCAAAAAAACTAAAGACAAAAAACTCTCCAAATAACTTCTCTGATCTCAGAACACAACCATTTGGTGCTAGAAAATGCACACACACACACACACACACACACACACACACACAGGAGGAGGAGGAGGCAAAGAAGGAGGTGAAGAAGAGATACAGTCAGAAGGATGGAGGGAGAGAGAGATTTTAAAAGTGACAGACAGAAAGATAACTGGGAGTCAGCAAATATGCACCTATAGAGGCAAGCTACCTTCCTTAAAGTTCTTTCTGGAAAATCAGGGTACTGTACCACTTTGCGTGACTGAGACCTGGTCTCCAGAACTCTCTAGATAGAGGAAGAAAGTCTTTGAGTCAGAACTGCAATGGCCCACGAAGTTAAAAAAAAATCACAGAGAACTCATAGAGTGCAAGTTGTATCAGTAGCTCCCAGGAAAGCAGGTGATCTGTAGCAAGCGCTGCCAAGAAACACGGCATAAGGTAAGCTAGCAGAAAGCTTCCTCACATGAGTCAAATCTAAACAGGAAAAGGAACATGAAAAACACCCACTGCCTAGCTGGTGACTAGTACCCACTGGGAGCAGAATAAATATCACACAGACCAACATAGAAAGCAAAAATGTCACAATGGTTCTGACCATTGGGAGGCAT
>NW_022196915.1:71883017-71931917 GCF_008632895.1 Mastomys coucha
ACTCAACAAAATCATACTATTAAAAATCTCCCAAACTGGAGAGAAATGATCATCCAAATATAGGAACCCAACTTTGGCTATGATGTCACTGGGGAGTCACTGCCTAATAACATTTAGGGTTATGACCCATGCCTGATGCTATGACTTTCATCTAACAATCCATATTATGGATTCAGCATAATCCTTCCTTTTGGTTTTAAATTATGTTTGTAATTGGATTGCAAACATCAAATGCAAGTTAAAAAGTAAAAGTTAACCAAATGGAAGTATGTAATGTAGATTTCCATGTAACACTTCACATTATAGTTGTTCACTTACATGAGTTTAAGACAATTTTATTCACACTTGTAGCATTCCATATAAAAATACAATAATAGGGACAACAGGGACACACATAATATGACAGACAGGTAAGGAGAGAATACTGAATGTCCGAAGTTTACATTTCACTTGGGCAGCTTGGTGAAGGAAAGGAGGCAGTAGGAGGAAGGATAACTAAAACTATGGGGGTAGAAGGAAGCCTTATGAAAACTCATCAGCTTGTTATACTATTAAAACTATAAATGAATGAAACTGAAGATGCAGACAAAAATCCACAGAGCCATCATCAGAGCAGCTCCCTCCTGTAGGAAATGGGAACAAATACAGAAACCCACAGGCAGATATTATGGAGAGAATAAGAATCTGGAACACTCATCCCTAAAAGGGTTATCTCCATCCAAACCCTCCCCAGAGCTCAGAATTCCTTGTGGAGGAGAAGACAGAACCAGTCAAAAGTCCAAGGAGATGGAGGCCATCAAGAAAATAAGGCATTATCAAATTGGACATGAACTAACAAAGACTAGGACAATATGCACAGAGCCTGCACATATCTGTAACAGCTTGTGTGCCTATATGTAATGGCTTTTAGTTTAGTATTTTTATGGGATTCCTGAGATTTCAAACAATTGGGTCTCTTTTTATATGTGTGACTTTACTTGGATTCTGTTTATTTTGCTTGCTTTGCTACGTGTTAGATTTTATTGTATCTTATTATACTTTATTATTATTCTTTGGAACCCTGTTTTTTTTTTCCTAATTATAGACAAAAAGATTGGATTTTGGTGGGAGGGAGGTGGGGGAGAATTAGGAAGAGTAAAAGAAATTCTAATCAGGATATATATTGGTTAAGAATCAATCCATTTTTTCAATAAAAAGCATAAATAAATCTAATATTTGGCATGCATCAAAAAGATTTTATAATATTTGTGAATACCATTATGCTTTGAATAGATTGTTTTGATGAAGACTCAATGAAGCCTGTGGCGGCTTGAATGGAAATGGCCTTCACAGGCTCATAAGGAGTAGCACCATTAGGAGGTATGGCCTTGTTGGAGTAGGTGTGGCTTTATTGGGGAGATTTGAACTTTAAAACGCTCAAGCCAGGCTCAGTGTTTTGCTCTTCCTGTTGTCTCCCTTTGGCTCTTACAATATTTCCACCTCTTTTTCCATTGGATTCCCTGAGCTCAGAGGGGAAGGATTTGATGAAGACCTCCAATTTAAATTTTCTCTCCACAGAAAGTCTGACTGTGAGTCTCTGCATAGGTTCCCATTTACTGCTGGAGGAATATTTCTCTGATGATGACGGGATAAGGCATTGATCTGTGAATATTACAGAGTGTCATTAGGAGTCATTTTATTGATTTTTTTTTTTTTTAGATCAGTAGTAGTTGGGTTTCCTTAGTTAAATTTCTAGACTATCTATTCTCATTCTTGGTTACCTAAGTAGTATTGAGTGTGGGTTCGTTCTCCTGGAGTGGGCCTTAGATCACAATAAACATTGATCTACTACTCCGACGATGCATTCTGTGCCACCATTGCCCTAGAGATTTTTGCAGGCAGGACAGATTGTTCCATCAAAGGTTTTGTGGCTGGGCCAGTGTCCATGTTTCTCATTAGTAGCCTTCAGAGTATCATCCCTTATGAAAGAGACTCAAATACGGGGTGAGGGCTCCATGTCGGAACTTGCTCGACTTCTCCATCGCCGATGAGTTCTATGGACATTGTCCTCAGCAATGGGCCCTCACTTTCAATTTACAGAGAGCAGCCCTTTGTTTTAGTTTGCCTGGGTTGTTGGGACATTTCCATTTGCCTTCTCAAATGGCCCGTGTTGTGTTTATACCGCCCCTCACTTTTCCATTTGCTCCTCCCATTCCATTTCCCTTCGATTTCTCTAGAGTGATCTTTTCCATTCCTTTCTCGGATGTAGGGTTCTACAGCTTCATCCATTCACCTGAGGATTTCATTTTTTTTTAACAACTAAGTAACATTTCATTGTGTAAACGGTTCCCATTTCCAGTATCCATTAATTATTGGACATCTGAGCTGTTTTTGATTGCTGGTTATTACAAGTATAGCAACGATGAACAAGGAGGGGCAAGTGCCTCTGCAGTAGGATACAGAGTCCTTTGGGTACTTGCGTGAGTGAAATAGCTAAGTCTCCAGGTAGATTAATTCCCAGTTTTCTGGGGGACAGTCATTCTGATTTCTATAATTGCTGGGTATGTTTGCCATCTCACCAGTAGTAAATAAGTGGTCCCTGTTTTCCACATCCTCATTGGGATATGTCACTTGTTTTATTGATCATATAATTTTTTTAATGAAGAATGTATTGAGTCTGTACATGAGTGTTAAAGTGCTTGTCTGACGTGTATGAGACTACAAATTTCATTGCCAGAAATGGAAAAGACTAAAGTTGCAAATATATTAGTAACTTTAGTGATATATGTATATTATATGTATATATATATGATATGTATTATATATTTGAGAATAGGGAGAGGGGGAGGAAAGAAGTACAGGGCTAGGAGGAGAGGAGAACTGGAGCCGATATCTTATACCTTGAAGGAAATTTCTAGCAATTAGATATTTATGATTATACTTTTTTCTTCTTAGATCTTTATATGTCCAGTCTCTAATAAAGCACTTGTATTAAAAATGCTTCAGAAGCCATGCCTGAAATATGCTTTTGCAAAATTCTAATGTCACCATGTATTTGTATAAATTTAGAAAATTTCACTTGAAGTCTTTGTGATGTCATAGCCTGTTCTTTCATCAAGTGAACTCATTTGTTCACCAATTATTCTTTTATGTTCTAGGTTTAATTGTAATGTTTATAAATACCCTTGCCTCTCATTCTTTCATATTCCCTCTTCCTGTCTACGTCAGCTCCTCTCCCACTTCTTTTTTTCCCTCTCAGCCCTGTTGGCACCCGATCATCTGCATCTCTGGGATTTCTTGTTGTCTTTGTTCTGTTTTATGATTTACTACTCCCAGCAGCCTCTGTTGTGTGACCTTCCAGCGTAGTAGATGGGCTTTCTTAGTTATTTACATGTTTTACTGACACTATTGTATATGCTGCAAGCCAACTGAGGGGGTTTTATCTTCTTAGCCTTTTCTAATTATTCTGATTTGTACTGGTTTTAAGGCAATTAAGCAGAAGCAAACAGAGGATCAGCTCCAGCTTGTACCATTTTTTTAAAGGATTGATCTTTTCTGTTTTGTCTTACAAGAACACTATGCATTTTTTTCTTTTAATGTATCAGCAATTCAATATTTAACAACCTTCCCACTGTACATAATCCCTCTTTTTTTGAAGCGTCTATTCTGATAGTGCTTTACTTGCTATTTGAGAATATACATCAAGTAGGTTTTACTAGAGACACCAGCTTTTCCCTCTGTGTTGGTTCCATTTGTTTGTTTGTTTGTTTTGTTTTGTTTCTGTTTCTGTGCTAGTATGAAAGGACCTCAGACATGGTCATTATATTTGCTCCTTGAAATGCATCCCTGGCTATGGGTTTCATTCTCAAATAAATGATTATGAAGTCATAATATGTAGAGATAATATACAGAGATTGAATGTTGCCTACAAGGAAGAAAAAAATCTAAGACCTTCCAGAATTTTGAGGTGAACTGTCTTTTTGATATTAAATTTGAAATACAGGATTGTAAGACTATATTGGAAAGACAAAATGAATACTTGGAACATGTGTTTAAGAACATAGTATTACTAATTATTCACCAAAAATTAGGTTATAGGTACTGTGAGAAAAAACAAAATCATTTGTTTTAAATTGTTTTCTTGATTAATAATTTGCTCTTAGTCTCTATTCTTTATTTTCTAGCACTACAGACATTGTAGATACTATTAAAGAAAGTTCAAGGAGATGATCATAAGTACACAGCATATAGTAACTGAGCATCACTATGACTTGGGGGAAAGCAAATGGGTAAATAAATAGTCACATGCATTTCTAAATTTCTCTAAAATATTATAGCATTGTTTAATTGGAACATAACAATATGTATAAAAATGTGTCTTTAAATTCTCCACTTAAAAGAACAAAACACTTCCATGATACATAATGTTTTTCTGTCAGAAACTTATTTTCTGGTTTGCTACTTTGCTAAAGTTGAGAATGCCAATGATCATTTTCACATGAACAGCCCCAAATACCAAATCCACTCAACTAGAAATGAGTCTCCTACATGATCTAGTTTCTAAAAGATATATACATTGAGGAAAAGAGAGAAGTATAAATAACTTTCATAGTATTAGTGTGGGTGAATGTAGTAAATACATTATCAAGAAAAGAAGAGAGAAAAATGCTTCTTTTCTGAAATGAACAGAATTTCAGAAATATAGAGCATAGGTACTGGATCTTGGAACTCAGGTATCACAACAGAAGAACTTGATATTCAGAATCCAGGCTCCTGACCTTATGCTCAGGGTTTTCTAATGCCTACAAAATATTCCTGACTCCAAAGAAGCAGACATTCATGTTTAAAACAGTACTATAAATAAGTGTGACTTGAGCTGTATGTTACACTGATCACCATGCAGCATGACTTACTCTAAGAGATGCGTGGCATTCCACATTTTTCTCTAACAGAGCCTGTCTTCTCCTCTAACCATCCCTGAGTTCTTCTCTGTGATCGTTATATTCTTGCTTCACTGAAAAATTTCTGTCAGTAGAAATTGTCTTTCCTTAAAGATGTGACTAGAACTCAGGTACTCATAAGTTGAAGGTGCCAGTGTCAAAGGCTAAATACACCTGTTCACTGAAACCTGTTTGCTTGTCCACGTGGCCATGAACTTTACTGCCCTGGTAGTCGATGTGAATACTTGACTGCATTTTAGCAAGAAGATGAAGAAGTGAGAGTGCTGCTTCCAGTGTTGGCCTGTGAAAACTCTTGTGTGCTATTTTTTTAAGACAACTTCTTCCTTACTGTTTTACCAGGTGGTAACCATAACCACAGAGAAGCCTTGAAAAATTATCTGATGAGATGGTAGCATTGTCATAGCTGGAAAAATTAAAAATTATAAACCACTTTGGTTGGGGCACAGTTAGAATAGCTGATAACAAGGATAATTACACAAGTATAAAAATATTTTTCATAAGAATTTCATTTCAATTCATGAACTTATGAATATCCTTTTGTTATAACAGATGAGAATACCCTTGAACCCAAGATAGTCTCTCCCCTACACTAGTTCTCTCCTCCTCTAGGACTAAGAGAAAGATTTTGCTTACACTTTTGTTTTTTTCTCCAATGTCTTCTTAAAGTTTCACCTCAAGCTCTGCTTCCTCTCCTCATTTTATTCTTATGCTTCAAACTGCAATTTATGGTTATAAAGAATATGCTTCACCTGAAGTTATTAATTTAACGTTCCAACTCTGTACTGTGGTGTGGATGCTTAGCAGCCCACAGTAGCTCATCTGGAATGTGTCCATTCTGGAAGATAAAGCATGCTTTAAGAGTTGAAAAGTAATGTAAAATCCTTGGAAACTGGGGGATATTTCCTCAAAGGGATGTTTCTTGATTCTGGCTTGATTCTTGACTCTCAGCATGTCCCTTTCTGGGAGGTGTGCTCTTATCCATTCCAGTCGCAAAACTAACAGTCAATAAGCCTGGGCTAAAGCATTTAGACGTTCTTCCATACATGTGAGCTGAATATGCCTTCCTTTCTTGATAGGCAGTCTATTTCAAGATTTTCACTGTATGCACAGTTGACGCATGTACTTCCTTTTGTCATATTTGGGCATTGTTAGATAGTGGGTATATTATCTTTATATCATGTTTATCTCCTGTACTCTTTAATTTCTTTCTGCTCCTTCAACTTCTCTGTCTAACTTGGATTACTGATTCAGCATTTCCATAATCCTCTTCTCACTGTTGGCAGCTTCACTTGCCAATTGAACCTCCTCAGAAGATTAGTGACACAAACTTTGAAGGGCTGGTACCTTTCTCAATGCAAGGTCTGGGGTGTCAATGAAGTCCTCAATGGGATTAGAAATAATTCTAATAAACTCCTTCCCCTACTTAACTACAGAAAGAATTTTAAATCCATAATTCTCAAATTCTATGCCACTGTCCTAACCAGTGACTAAATTCACACACACACACACACACACACACACACTCTAAGAGAGATATTTTGGTGTATGTAAACATACTTTAAGATATCCTGCTTTTAAAAAAGAACTATGGTCCCTTTTATTCATGTTTTTAATTTTTTATGTCTATGCATACTTTCTGTATGTTTGTCAGAAGAAGATCTTAAATCCTAGTCTAGATGTTTGTGAGTCACATGGTGAGAATGGAACTCAGACACTATGAAAGTGCAGCAGACAGTGTTGTTAACCACTAAGCTATCTCTCCAGCTCAGGTATCCTGCTTTCATACTTAAATCTAGGACATGTTTTGTCATAATGGAATATACATGCACAGAGCACACAGGATTCCAAATTTAATTTGAAGTTATAAAAATAAGCATGCACATATCTATGTTTAAAAGTTAATTGCAGCATTTGGGATACACTTCTTCTAAAATACTAATCATAGCTTTTGAAGTTCATATTTCTCTAAATTACCTGTTCTTAATTTGTTTTTGGCCAAAACAAATTGATCTATGTTTATTTAATGTCTATTTATGAGTTTTACTTACTATGACAAAATATTATATACAACCAATTTAAAAGAAAATATTTATTTGAAATTATGATTTTAGAGATTTCAGATGATGATGACCTAGATATATTGATTTTAGTCTATTGACAAGCCAAAATCCTCATCATCTAAGGGCAAGACAAAGAAGATCTCTCCACTTGAAGGCAGTTAGGATGCAGAATGAGCCAGGAAAGGGCCAGGGGCAAACTACCCTCAATGGTCTGTGTTCTACCATCTTCAATCATGCCCTACTGGCAAGGCAAGCTTCTCCCCCACGGGATAAATTGAAGAGAACTGAATGTGAAGTCAATGATTGACCACTCAGCAGACATTTTTCTGAGGGAATAAAGCTTGATTCACTGGGTCAGGTACTCCCTGTGTCTGGTGAGAAACTCTCTGAACTCTTTAAATTATTCAGGTGCCAGCTAGAAGGAGAAGAGAGAAAGAGGGAAAAATCACGTTCATGCGTGCACACACACACACACATACACACACGCATACACATACATGCACGCACACTCTCATGCATGCACGCATTCACTGGATAAACCAAGACAATTTCTACCAACTTCATAGGTACACATACATGCATACATACATACATGCATGTATACATACATACATACTTACATACACATTCACACATTGGGTGGATGGAGCAAAGCTCCAACCAACTGTCCAAATATGTGTGTATGCAACTGTATGTATGCATACACACATATTTGGTAGATGGAGCAAATTTGAAGGAGCAGGCCCCAACAAACATCATATGTATATGTATATGTATATGTATATATATATATATGTATATGTGTGTGTGTGTGTATAGAAAGAGCAAACTACAATGAGTTTACTCCAACAACATTATTTTTCTCTTAGACTTTTTAGACCACCTAAGACAGAGTTTTCTATGTAAGAAAAATATTACCTCATAGCCACAAGTTATATATTCTCTAAAAACAACCACCACAAAACTCCATATTCTTCAAAAACATTGCATAAAATGAAATTTCAGCAGTATTATTGATTATGTATTTTTCTTTTGAAACTCATACCTAACTAAACATTTCCCATTTATCTTTCTTTCCATAAGCTTATTGTAATCCCAATGCAATATTTTTTTGTCTTTGATTAGCAAAGTTTAAGCAATCCATGTATACAGTAGCAAGTTTTTCCCTATGCTTAGCTGATGGCAACTTGTAATTACCAAGAAACAGATCATCTACCTTATATCTTATTTTTGTAGTCTTGTTTAGTTAAACTGGCTAATAATCTATTTTCTACTCATACTCATAATAGATTTATTTACTCTTTATTCATAACCCTTTTCATGTTGAGCACCAAAATCTCTGGCTAGAGCCCTAGATCACAAGATGCAGGAACACAGACCCAACATAAAATAATGATTTATTTGATCCTTAAGTTGTCCTAAACCTATTTTTCTCTTCCAAATACAATTATGTATTCGTAACACATGAAAGTTCACTGTACTCTTTCTCTAATCTATGCAGCCCTAACTACTCTACAGGTGAGAGGGCACATTCTGCTTTTAATTCTAACTTTATTTTTCCTTCTGGGAAAACAACTTAAACCATCTCCTTAAACTTTCTATCACTATTTAAACCAAGTCAGGAATTCTGTAAAATCATTAATTAATATAAACTATATTACTTTATGAAAGTTCTTCTTTATATTGATCTGCAGAAAAATCAGCAAGCAGTGTGGCCTGTTTCCCTAGAAACAATCACATCAGATTGTAGGCAGTGAGGGTCTCCCACACCCAATCACACCATGCTAGATATGTGAAGAATATAGCAATGACAAACATGAGAAGGTACAGCAGCAGCAAGAAGCAATTTGTAGATGAAGCCCCAAGCTTGTGCCTTACAAAGGTACATCCATTGTAGCTGTGCAAAGTTATTGACACTCACTAGCCCATTGCAGTTCCTCCTGCATGACGTCTGCTAACTTAGCTTCCAGTGCCTCATTTAGCTGTCAACTCGTTAGTGGCTTAGCCCATGGCTAGAGTAGGCACCTTTATAATGCAATCATCTCTGAATGACTGGTCAGCCAGCTAGAAACCAAGCTTTTGAGAGATACATCATACCTAAATCTTAACATTGTCATCTCTTCCATTTCATATAAATACTTTATTTTCATCAGTGTTTTAGTTTATCCTAGGTATTGATTCTTCCCTTCATAGGGAAGTTCAGTAAAGTAAGTTATCTTCTAGGGTAAATGAACTTATTGCGAACCTATATGATCCCCTTAAAAGTTACATATGTAGATTGCCCCATCTTCTTCACTTTGTACGCAGCAATATGGTCTTTACATCCCCTGACCTACTACATTTTCTCTCATCAAAGATTACCTTGATTTTTGAAAGATACATAAACACTAAGTCTTGATTTTATCACTTATGGCTCTTGAATATTACTTATTTATTGAAACATGGACCCCAAAGAGATGATTTTAGCAGAGAAGGGGAGATAGAACCTGTAGAGACCATCTCTAGTAGATAGGCACAGCCTCTGGTGGTGGGATGGGGCCACATGCCCATCTCAAAGTTTTTAATTCAGAAATGCTCCTGTTCAAAGGAAGAACAGGGACAAAAAAATGGAGCAGAGACTGAAGGAAGGGATATCCAGGGACTGCCCCACTCGGGGATCCATCCTGTCTGCAGACACCAAATCCAACAGATGCTGTTGCCAAGTGGTATTTGCTGACAGGAACCCTGTATGACTGTTCCTTGGGAGGTTAAGCCAGCAACTGACCAATACAGATGTGGATGGTTGGACCCAATCATCAGACTGAGCTCAGGGGCCCTGGTAGGGCATGTGGCAGAAAGACTGAAGGAGGTGAGGGGGATTGCAAATGCGAACCTGTAGGAAAAACATCAGCTAGCAGGACCACCCAGTGCTTCCAGGGACTAAATCAACAACCAAGAAGTATTCATTGCTCCAGATACATAGGTAGCCAAGAATGGCCTTGTCTGACAGCAATGAAAGGGGAGGCCCTTGGTCCTTTGGAAGTTTGATGCCCCAGTGTAGGGGGATCCTGGAGGGGTGTGGCAGGAGAAGATAGGTAGGTGGAAGAGCGCCCTCATAGAGGCAGAGAGGAGGGAGAAGAGGGAGGTTGTGGAATGAGGGGCTTGTGGAGGGGTAACTGGGAAATGAGATATCATTTGAGATGTAAAGGTGTAAATGAATTGGATGATAATAATAATAACAATAACAACAATAATAATAATAATAATAATAATGTCTTTGAACATCCATGACATTGAAGTCTCCATTTTTGATCTTGTTCTTTTTAGTTTGCTGATCTTGATGAATTTTGAAGGATTTTCTGCTTAAGCTTCAAAGACCATTGTTTCTGAGTTCTTCTGGTTTTGTTTGTTTATTTGTTTGTTTGTTTGTTTGTTTTTCGAGACAGGGTTTCTCTGTATAGCCCTGGCTGTCCTGGAACTCACTCTGTAGACCAGGCTGGCCTCGATCTCAGAAATCCTCCTGTCTCTGCCTCCCAAGTGCTGGGATTAAAGGTGTACGCCACTACCGCCTTGAGTTCTTCTGCTTTATAATTTATTCTCCTGCTATATTCTCTCTAAGGAACAATCTGTCCTAAGTGTTTCAATAATTATAACTGAATTATTATCCATCTGTTTCTTCTTCCAGGTATTAAAGATGTTCCATGCACAGTGATGTGTGTACTTTGATACCATCCAATAAAGTATTACTTTGATAGCATCAAGTAAAGTATCACTAAACTGAACTTACGTTGGTCCCCAAAAGGTATCTACTCCCTTAGTCTTCATATCACTACAAGGAAGCAAGGAACTAAATTTTTCTGAATATCTAAAAATCCTTCAAATGCGTACTATAATATATTGTCAAACATTAAGACATTTATTTCCTACATATATTTCAATCAATCAAATATCTTTCTGTAACTCACTGTCTCACCTATAAGATTTGTAACGTTTCAATGATAATTTCTCCCTGCAAAGCATTTCCATCACTCTCAGGGCTGTGACTAGGAGTGAGACAACTTCCCTGTTCAGTTCCTGTCATCTGCTCCCGAATTCCAAATAGAAAGGCAGATATACAAGTTTAAAGGATGTGTTGTCTCTTTCTAAAGCTAATTTGAAAGGACTTCACTGCCATGTACTTCTCACTGGGATGCAGAACAAAACCAAGCCTGGAGGCTGTTTACTCTCCTTCTTGCTTTGACATAATATAGCACTTTCTTCTAGCAACAGTCCAGGCCTAAGTTGTCCAGTATACATTATCACTGGATGGGCTGATGCTGATTGTGTGTCCAATGTGCAATGTCCTCAACCATCTTCCAATATATAATAATACTATGAAGATTTTCACAAGCCCAGCTCTACTGGTACCAGATTTTTATATCATACGTTGGTGTTCTTTCTTAGACTTACAGTATCTCACAAACATCTTTTTAGAATAATTCTACGTAGATCAACACTATCTCCCTATGCAATCCTTGGAGCATGATCAAAACAGACATATTATCTTCATAGAACTTTTTACCCCAGTACACAGATGTGAACAAAGTAATTCAGTGATGCTGTTTGTATAGGAAATTGATTCATGACCTAGACAACTGTGAACATGTTTATTATTGAATGTTACTTATTTATAAATGTATAGAAGATATAAAATATCCCACATATTTCTTTTTCTAATTCATGGTCAATATTTTCCAGAGATGCTATAAACCTTTCCATTGCTATGAATGTATTCAAACGACAAGGTAAATATGATAACTAAATTTAAAATCTAAGCATTTTTATTCTAGAATCATAATTATGAAAGTTGTTGGCTCAAAATTTTGAAGGAAACAACTTCTTATATATTTCATTAATTGCCCCTTCATTATTTGGGAAAAGGGTGAAGATAACCAATTTTAAGTGAATTCTCAGAAAATTATTGGGGATGTTCCTTTAAAAAATAGATATATTATTAAATCAAGTAAAATATGTAAAGCATTAAATTATTTTAGAGCTCTTTTTTTTTTCTAAATGTGTGAATGTACTTATATACTACTACCATTAAAAAGTTAGAAAAATTGTCTTGGAACCTGCTTCAAGTGGTTAATGTAATTATAGCTGGTGGCCCACATGGAACCTTTTTCTCTAAGAGAGTGTAGTGTGAATGTCCAGAAGAAAAATATCTCCTTGTTTATAGCTTTATGTTCTTCTATATATTTCTACATGGATTATTTAAAAAATAACTACCACTTAGTTCAGTAATAAAGGAAAGATTTATAAAATATCTTGTCAAAGTTTAACAGCAAGTTAAGATAGGAAAAATGAGTCAAATATGTCCCTTGATGTGTAGACATTCACTGTACAATGTCAATATTTCTAAGTTTTATTTTGCCATCAAGGCATTTGATATAGTAATGTTATCTATTGTTGTTTGTATTGGCATACAAATACCCTTTTTATTTGAGGTAAACAAAGCCCATGATAAAGAACTCTCAAACGTGTTTACTCTCATTTCATGATCACACTTCTTAATGTGGGAACTATTTTGCAGATATATGTTGGATATGTACACACACACACACACACACACACACACACACACACAAACCACATATATATGAGTATCTGTGTTTCTCAGCACTTTATCTGCATGTCTGGGAAGTTGAGCATCTCTGAACACTTTGCGACATTAACAGTAGGAGGTGGTTACTGACATTGTGAAATGTCATCTGGAGGCTACAAGGCCAAAAAAATACTATTCCAGGTTTAGAAACAGTTTATGTGATATACAGTTAATGTGTGGAATTATCTGTTATTCCTAAGACAGAGACATCCTTACATTCTTCAGAAGATTCATGATTTCAGTGAAGGGCTTACTTCTTTTTTAACTATCTGCTTCTCCAGATTGACTCTGTGGGCCTAAAATGCCAGTAGCACCAGTGACCAATTCTGCTATATTAATGCAGAGGTGCTATAATTTCTCAGGGTAAACACACGGGGGCCATTATCACTAGTTTCCCAGGTGAATTTCAGTGCTGCTTCCAAAAGGTTTTCTACTGGCTAAGAATAGTATACATATTTTCTATTAATCCCTAAATATCAATAAATGCCAATTACAAATTTCAAAACTTTCTACTCATATTAGAAATTGCCTAACAAGAACAAAAGTACTGCAGAAAGCTAATATGTGAGTCCATATATAAAGTGCTATATTCTTCACAAAGAGTTCTTACATTCCAGGGACAGCCCACTTTACAATGAGCTTGTGACCAACACATCAGTTGGACATCATGTCATACCTTCAAATTCTAATGGTTATTTTCATTGGAAAAAGTTATTTATACAGTCTATTCTGATCCTGCATCTCCCTCCCTCAGTCCTCCCAGATCCTTTCCACTTCCTACCCATCCTATTCCATGTCCTTTCTTTGTCTCACTCTTTATATAAAAAAAGCAAAAATAAGACACATATACACAAACACAAAAATAGAAAACAAAATGTTTAAGTAAAAGAACAAGAAGACAAAAAATATGCCCAATCATAGCAATATGGAAGAAAAATCTCTGCCATGCTGTTTGCTTTGCCTTGTGTTGATCAGCTACTAGTGACAAGGAATGTGCCTTTAAGTATGGTTGCAATGCCTAGTGGGAATACACTAGACAAAACTTTCTTTTCGAGCATGAACTGACTATAGCTCCTGTACACTTCCTCCTTTGAGTGCTGAGAGCCTATCTGGATTGAACCTGCATAAGATATATACATGCTTCCACAGTCACCGTGAGTCCCTAAGTGTGATAAACTTGTTCTATCTGAAAGAAAGTAGTCCCAAATTAACTTCCATCAAATGTTTCCACTTCCTCATCCTCATAAACCCTAAGCCTTGAAAGGGGAGTGGTTTGATGAAGACATCCCATTTAGGATAAGTTTTTCAAAGTCTCTAAGCAACCTTTTATTTTATTTTTTGTTGCTGCCTTCTGTTTATCCTTTCATATTCAGGCCCCACGATCTCGATCCCCCAAATTTCCAGGCCCCTGCCTTTCTTTCAGAAACCTGGTTTGTGTAGCTGCAGGCAGCAACAATTTTTTATCAAAGTACTTCATTTATTTAAATTCCAAAATTTACCCTCCTTTCTGGTTCCCCATCCTCGAATTCTGGGTCGCATCCCTCCTCTCCCTACTCTGAGAGCATGCTCCCCAACCTGCCCACCCACCCTACCACAGCCCCACTAGCATCCCTCTTCCCTGGAGCATCACTTTACCACAGGATTAAGCACGTTCTTTCCCACCGAGGCCATACAAGGCAGCCCTCTGCTACACACTAGCCTGGGGCCACGGGCCAGGCCATTTACGATCCTTGGTTTTGGCTTGGTTTCTGGAAGCTCTGAGGGTTCTAGATTATTTGACACTGTTGATCTTCCTGTGGACTTGCAATTCCTTTCAGTTCCTTCAGTCCTTCCTCTAATTCTTACATATGGGTCTCTGACCTCAATCCCAATGATTGTCTGTATCTACATTTGTCTCCGTTAGTTGCTGATAGAGCCTGTCAGAGGACAGCCGTGTTAGGCTCCTGTCTGTACTGTAGTCTCAGTAATAGTGTCAGGACTTGGTGTCCATGCATGGGATGGATCCCAAGTTGGACTGGTCACTGGGTGGCTTTTCTTTCAAACTCTGATCCATTTTTGTCCCTGCATTTCCTTTTGATAACTAGCCAAAATGGCCAAAAGTGGGGATACACAACCGGAAGAGATGACCACCTCCAGCAGATAGACATGGAACCCCGTTCGAGGCAGGGGGCCAACCATCCATCTTCAGAATTTCTAAGCATCCTTTTAACCATTTAATTCCATTCTGCTTCATAGTCTCTACAAATTCGTGTTGATATTTTTTGATAATGTCGAATTGAATCCATAACTATCTTCTAGTTGATTCTGGGCGATTCAGAATATTGGCTCAGTGAAACTTCTGCCTAGCTCTTAATATCACTGCAGAAGATATATATCTAAAAAGACATGATAATCATGAATTGTCTTCTCTCTGTGGTCTAACACTTCAAGAAGTCATTTCTTATTCTCCTGTAACTTCATTCCACAAATGCTTATAACCATTTTTTTCTGTCTAACTACAGTTTTATCAAATTCATGAAAAAAATGGAAAGGCTCTGGAAAAGTTGAAATAATGCAGTCAAACTAAAAAATAAGTTAAACAAAATAAAAAGTCATAACCTGCCATGCATTCTGTCTATCTTCATATCATCCTCAGAAACAGGTATCTGGGAAAACTATTCCTTAAAAGCAACACTGAAAAATAATCTCAACACTAAGATCCTAAGGACATTGATTTATATTTCGTGACTAAGTCCAACATATATAATCTGTCAGATTCCTTTAATCATGTCTTGGCTAGAAATAAACTAGACTCTTGTAAAGAAGCTGACATTTGAATAACGCAGGTTAGACATTTTGAAAAATCAAGCTCTAGAAAAGAAATTAAATAAAAACAAATAAAAAGGATTTATCTTCACTATGTATCTGAAGAATAGTTTAACTTTATTTGTATACCATAATAAAGCATGAACAAAAATATCATAAAAAGTTGATGTGTATCAAAACTATGTATTCCCTTATAGCCATGTCTGGTGCTATTCATCCAGAAGTTAATGGTAAACTTAGAGCCATATTGTTGAATTGTGACTGTAAAATTTGTTGAAATGCAGGCTCTTCTGGTATCACGATTTCATAGATATTTCCTGCTGTGGTTATATTGAGCTTAAGTATTGTCAGTATCTACTTAGAAACTGATGTGGTGCTAATCAACTCTGTGTGAGCAGTTCAACTCCTCAGCAAATTGCACATTACATTGGGAAGTGATCCTTCCTAAGTTCTCAAGTTTGTATATATTGTATACTTATACATAGATGTATAAGTATATATTGTACTCATAGGTGGAGATATAAAGCATATGTGCACAAACTGTTTAGGTTATAAGTAAGGATAGTGGCCAACATCAAGATGCTAATAATTAGGTTTGAGTTAGTTAATGTTTACACTAGTGTTTCTTTCATTGGCAATAACAGCAGGCAAGAAATCCCAGACTAAGTGCTGCTATCACACAGCACAGACCATACTAGTCTTCATTAGGTACTTGGAGAAGCCAAACTCTTCAGCTAGCTCCAGTCACACTTATCACAACCTGAGAAACTATGTCAGACCCAGTTCAGGACTGAAGTCCCTGACAACAAAGTTTGAATGCTAATTCCAATGCTAATTCCAGTACCACGGACAGCAGCATGCACAGCTAAGAAAGATGAGATCGGGAGATTGTGTGAATGTTAAAGGGAATGACATCAAGAAAACTAAATACTATTGTTGAATACTAACAAAGTTTTGCTATTTCTTTACATCAGTGTCTTACTGAGGCATCACAGACGCTTTCTTCTGCAGTGGAAAGGAAATAATATAGAGGCCCATATGTCGATAAAGAGCAGAAGGTGAGAAATCATGGAACACAATCTTAAATAGGATATCACCATCAAGTACTTCCCTTCATAGCTCAGGGAGTGGTAAAAAAGAAAGGTGTAAATGAGCAAAGATGGATGGATGACAGCAAGAGCAGAATAAGTTCTTGACACAGCCTTACTAACAGAGTGTGGCAGCGTGCACAGGACCTGTACAGATTCAAGCAATATTAGGTCCCAGTGCTGAGAGCAAGGAGGGAATGGAGCCCTCATCCCTAACCAAGAAGCTATCTCTAATGGCCAACTATTTGAAAATAAAAAAATAGTTTTCTATAACAGAGTTTAACTGTGTCTAAAAATTATAATAAGTGTAGACCCCATGTGCAGTGGTAGATGGCCAACAGGAAAAGAAATCAATGATGTTTGTATTAGCTTCTTTTTTTCATATTGTTATGTTTTAGAATTTTTTGTCTTACTGGTACATTGTATATTATAGTTGCCAAATTTGTGATTTTATTGGCTTTGGTTGTGTGTGTGTGTGTGTGTGTGTGTGTGTGTGTGTTTCATAGGCTTTCTCTTTGCTTTTTTTCTTTCTTTCATTCTGGAGGCATCCCCTGGGAACCTATAGGCCATTTAAGCCAGAGAAGCAGACAGCCTAAACGCAGATATTCCTCTCTCCCTCCAAAGCACTGCTTCTGTCAAACCCCTGGCACTGTGAAAGAATACTTTCAATGGCTACTCCTTCCTTTATGCTCCCAACTTCAGTGTATCATGCAGATCTTCCCCTTCAAATTTAGTTCCGTGGATCCAAGCTTCCAACTCCAATAAGTATCCCATTGACCTCTCTGGTTAAGGACACAGGCAATTAACTGAAAAATTTTAGGTTTCCTCCTTCTCTCCATCCATTCCCTCAGTTACACCACCAGATTCATAGCAGGCAACTTTCTGTAGCTTCTCCTGACACATGCCAACATCTCCAGTGGATTCCTTCCCTTCCAACTCCTCCTTCATCATTTATTGCTTTACCCAGTCCCCAACTCTACGAGGCACTCCCTGGACACTCTCAGGTCACTCTGGTTGGAAAGCAGATATCCTAACTATAACTCTTCCTGATGTCTTGCAAATCTCTAGCTTCCCATCCCTCTCATCACATATCTTCCACTCAAAAATCCCCACTCATCATTTTATCCCAGCATTAACTCCAGCAGATATTCACAAGCCACCTTGGCCAGGAAAGCAGGTAACCTAATTGCAGACATTCATATCTCCCTCCTTCTTCTAAGTTCAGTTCCTCATCTCACCCCAAACTCTGGATCAGACCACTTGCTACAAACATCTTCTCTGTCTCAATTCCAGTGAATCACAGAGACATTTCCCTCTGTCTTAGTTAGAGTTTTACTGCTGTGAACATACACAATGAGCAAGGCAAGTCTTATAAAAGACAACATTTTATTAGGACTTGCTTACAGGTTCAGAGGATTAGTCCAGTATCATCAAGGCAGGAGCATGGAAGCATCCAGACAGGTATGGTGCAGATGGAGCTGAGAGTTCCACATATTCATCTGAACACTGCTAATAGAATACTGACTTCCAGGCAGCTTGGGTGAAGGTCTTATAGCCCACAACCACAGTGACACATCTACTCCAACAGAACCACACCTACTCTAACAAGGCCACACCTCCTAATAGTGCCACTCCCTGGGCCCAACATATACAAATCATCACAGTCAACTCCCTGACCATATCTAGCCATAGCATAATGTACATTTAGTCCAACTTCCAAAGTCCCCATAGTCCATGGTAGTACCAATAATGTTAAAAGTCCAAAGTTCAAAGTCTCTTCTGAAATCCATCCAATCACTTAACTGTAATCCCAGAATTAAAATTAGAAACCTTAGGCATACTCCAAACTCTGCATCTTCATGTCTGATATCAAAGCAGTTTTCATATTTCCAATTACTTTTTCATCTTTGTTGAGTACAACAAACTTCTCTCCTGGACTGGTTCTACTCCCTGTTAACAATTGTGCCAGCAGTCCCATCCATTCTGGACTCTAAAATCAGAGCCACGTAGCCAAAGCTACCAAATTCTGTTGCTTTCTGGGGCTGGAACATGACCCCCTTGTTATATTACATTATCACCAGCTTTCTGTTTTCCTACTCCTTCACTGCCTAAACTTGGCTATCCTGGATTGACCATGAATTCAGAGATCTGCATGTCTATCTCCTGGGATTTAAGATGTGTACCACCATGCCTGGATTTAAATTTAGCTGTGTAGGATCTTGCCCCCAAATCCAAGTTCCTTAATCTATTATATCCTAGAACACAGGATTCAGCTTGGTCTCACTTCCTAGTGCCCTTTAATATTCAAACCACGTATTTCATATTTTTCCTTTCTAAGCTTGCTATGCTTGTTCAAAATCCTCTTCATGAGACTTAACCAGAGAACAAGTCTCTGCTGGACTTTTTTGAGACTTCCTTTGTCAATGTAATTAATCCGAATCCCTTCACCTTAGCTTCTAGGCAGACTCCTCAGACAAGGGCAGAAAGTAGCCACATTCTTCACCAAAATACCACAAAAACAGTCTCTAGGCCACATATGGAAATTATCCACTGAAAATGTTTGGGGCAGGTCTGCACAATTCAAATCATGCTCAATAACAAAATCTTCCATAGTCCACCTAGGATAGCCCATTAAGCTCCATTTAAAGCATTCCACTGCTTTCCAAATTCAAAGTCCACAAATACACATTTTCCCAAACAAAAGCATGGTCAGGCCTGTCACAGCAATACACCAGTCCCTGGTACCAACTTCTGTCCTAGTTAGGGTTTTACTGCTGTGAACAGACACCATGCCCAAGGCAAGTCTTATAAAGATGGCATTTTATTGGGGCCGGCTTACAGGTTCAGAGGATTAGTCTAATATCATCAAGGCAGGAACATGGAACATCCATATAGGTATGGTGCAGGAGGAGCTGAGAGTTCCACATATTCATCTGAAGGCTCCTAGCAGAATACTGACTTCTGGCAGCTAGGGTTAGTGTCTTATAGCTCACAACTACAGTGACACACCTACTCCAACAAGGCCACACCTCCTCTAACAAGGCTATACCTTCTACCAGTGCCACTCCCTGGGCCCAACATATACAACCAATCACACCCTCCAACATTTCTGCCTAGTAATTCATCTACTCCAGCCCCAACTCCAGCAGGTGTTCTCAGGGAACCCATGAGTTAAGCATTCCGCATATCCAAGCAGGTCAATAAAACAAGCAGACAAGATTCAGATTGTTATTCTCTCTTCTTCTCATCAAATAACCAAATGGTGTATTCTATTCTCTCAAAGGCTTCCAGTTGTGACCACTCCTTATACACTGCCACCATCCTTATGGGGCTAAGCAGATCCCGATAGAACAATGTATAGCCTTCCCCTATCCTCAGTGAATCATATAGACCTGCCCCTCTAACAAACCTTCCCCCCAGTTCATTACTTTGCATAAGACATAGGAATAAAAACAAAGCAGACCCTGATAGAACACACTTCATTTGTTCATTGTGTATACCCACTCATTAACCCCTAGCTCATTCCCATTCACAAAGTTCACACTGAAATACCTAGAAATGTACTTCACACTTAACACCCACTAACCTCATGTAGCAGGATCCTAAAAGAGTTGCCTACAAGCCACCACACAGCCATCATACTCTTCTAAGAACCAGAGGGCAACAGATAACAAGAAACAAAAGCACACCCAGCTAATACAGAAGTAGAGTATCATGGCTTTCGATTGGACTGAGCACAGGGTCCCCAATGAAGGAGCTAGAGAAAGGACCCAAGGAGCTGAAGGGTTTGCATCCCCTTAAGACAAACAACAATATGAACTAACTAGTACCCTCAGAGCTCTCAGGGACTAAACCAGCAACCAAAGAGTACACATGGTGGGACTCATGCCTCCAGCAGCATATGTATAGCAGAGGATGGCCTAGTTGGTCATCAATGAGAGGAGAGGCCCTTGGTCCTGTGAAAGTTCTATGCCCCAGTGTAGGGAATGCCAGGGCCAGGAAGTGGGAAAGGATGAGTTGGTGAACAGGGGGAGGGGGAAGGGAACAGGGTTTTTGTTTTGTTTTGTTTTGTTTCCTAGAGGGGAAACTGGGAAAGGAGATATCATTTGAAATGTAAATAAAGAAAATATCTAATAAAACAAAAACAAAAAACAAAACAAAACAAAAAAAACACCCAACAAACAAAGACAAGACCAGATATTAGCACATACAATTACATTTTTCAAGATACCCAGATACCTAGATGCCATCATAACAACACAAACAAAACAGGGATATTTTTGTCTCCACTAGAGGATAGAAATTTTACCACAGCAGGCACTGAGAAATGCAACATATTTTAAGCATGAAACAATGACCTTAAAATAGCTTTTATGGATAGAATATAGGTCCTTAAAAATTAATAAATCCCCTAAGGAAATTTATGAAAACACAAGTAGTAGATGGAAATGAATAAAGTCATTCAAGACATGAAAGTAGAAATGAGATGAAAATTTTAAGAACATGAACACGAACCACAGAAGCAAGGTTCACCAGCAGAATATAAGATATAGAAGAGAGAATCTCAGGCATCAAAAACACAAATAGAAGTATTTACATCAGTCAAAAATTGTTAAATCTAAAATCCTACTGGTACAAAACATCCTGGAAGTCTGGGGACCTATGAATCAGTCAAATTATAAGAGGAAGAGAAGAAAAGGAAGAGACCAAGGTCAAAAGCACAGAAAATATTTTTTAACAAAATAATAGATGAAAAATTTCCTAACCTAACACTACCATGGTACAAGAAGTATACAGAACCCCAAATAGAATGAACCAGAAAAGAGACTACCCTTGGCACATAATACTTAAAACATTAAACATACAGAAAAAAAAAAGAATGTTAAAGCTGCAAGGGAAAAATACTAAGTAGCATATAAAAACCAGCCTATTACAGTAACACCTGACTTACGAAGTGAGACTAAAAAAGCAAGATGGAACTAGCCAGCATTTTTAAAGACTCTAAGAGAGAAGCAATGCCAGCCTAAGCTAATGTAGCAGTAAAATATTCAGTCAAACTAAATGGAGAAAATAAGGCATTTCATAATTAAAAACCCATTTTAAGCAACATCTATTTAAAAATTCAACTCTAAATCACATTCCCACAAAAGAGACAAGGAATATATAATTTCAGATTAGCAGATGTGGAAAGACACACACATACACACCACCAGAACCAGAGCAACAACAATTTTACAGGCATCAACCAACACTAGTTAATATCACTCAACATCAATGGTCTCAGTTCCTCAAATTAAAAGACACACACACCAAACGAATGATAAAACCATGAGCCATCCTTCTGCTCAATCCAAGAAACACACCTTAACATCAAAAATAATAGACATCAATCACCTCACAGAAAATGGCTGAAAAAAATAGTCCATGCAAAAGGACCTAAGAAAACAATATAGTGCAGCAATTTTGTTACCTGATAAATGAATCTTGAAACCAAACTGAGCAGAAAAGATCAAGAAGGACACTACATACTCATCAAAGGAAAAAAAAATCCACCAGAAGTCATTGTAATTTTTTAGACCTATGTACCAAACACAGGGATACCCAAATTCATAAAAGAAACACTACTGTAGCCTAAATTATATATTGACATGTGTCAACACACAGGAGGAGACTTCAATACCCCACTTTCACCAATGTCCAGGTCATCTAGACAAACTTTAAACAAAGATAATAGATGTTATAAACCCACTAGGGGCTCAACATCTGGTTGTCTTACCTCTTGCTACGGGCTTTGAAAGTGACACAAAACACCATATGTTCAGATCCTAGTGTTTGTTCTCTTGGTTCTTGACACCTGCAGGGACTGGTAACTGAACGGGACTGAGAAGCGCTGTTGGGAAGAGCTGGGTGACGGCTCTTACAGGAATCCAAAGCAGACAGACTTTCCGGGACAAGTCTGAATGTCCAGAACCTACTTCTCAAAGGCTCCGCTCGCCATACCCCGGTGCTTTTACACTTGTGCTTCTAGGAGGTAAACTCAACTGATAAAGACAGTGGAGGGAAGAACTTTCCAGAACGGACCCGTGTGCTGGAGGATAAAAAGCTGCTAGCCAGCAGTACTGAAATCTACAATCCCAGAAAAAGATTCTTGTAAATACATACCGTATTTCTCTCAAAAGGGGGGAAAAAATCAAGACTGTACCGTGAAGGAAGAATTTTTCTGCCTAGCCTCAGAATTTCCCTGGAATGGGCATGTACCAAGAGGGTCAGGGAGCTGGTGGAAATGGCCGGGGTTAGTCGGACATTGAAAACCTAACGCCTTGACAGGAGATATCAGACTCTATCCCGTGTCTGCTAACCGCGCTAGGCCCTGTACGTCACACACACCTTATAAACACAACTTTTACAAGCCGACAGTTTCTCCCTGGTTGCTGGAGGATAGCATTCTCAGATATTCTCAGATATTCTCAGATACCTAACAGATATTAACAGAAATTCCACCCTCACACAGGAGAATATACTTTCTTATCAGTACCCCATGAAACTTTATAAAAAGTGATCATGCAATTAAGCATAAAACTAGTCTCAATGTACACAGAAAAATTGAAATAATCCCTTTACCTTATCTGACCACCTCATAATAAACTGGACATCAAAAATAGCAAAAATAATTACCTCATGGAAACTGAGCAAATCACTGCTGAAAAAAATGAGGTTAAGATAGAAATTAATAGCTGGGCAGTGGTGGCACATGCCTTTAATCCCAGCACTTAGAAGGCAGAGGCAGGCAGATTTCTGAGTTCGAAGCCAGTCTGGTCTACAGAGTGAGTTCCAGAACAGCCAGGACTTCGCAGAGAAACCCTATCTCAAGAAAACAACAATAACAAAGAGATAGAAATTAATAAATAAATTAAAGACTTTTGCAACTAAATGAAAATCAATACACAACATAACCAAAATTATGGCACACAAAGAAGGTGATTCATAGCATGAAGTGTCTACATTTATGTGTGTGTGTGTGTGTGTGTGCATCTTACTAGCAACTTAACATGTGAATCTTTTACAACAACAAAAGAAATCACATCCAAAATGAGTAGAAATTAAGAAACTTAGAATGGCAAAGGACAACATTATCTGGACAAAGTGGCACCCTACAAAATGGGAAGAAATTTTACCAAATACATATGTGAAGAATGACTAATATCTAAAATATGTAAAGAATTCAAAAACTAAATATCAAGGAAATTAAGAACCCAATTTCAAAATGGGATACAGATCTAAACAGGGTATTCCCAAAAGAGGAATCTCAAATGGCTGAGAAACACTGAAAGAAACGTTGAGTATCTTTAGCCATCAGGGAAATGCAAATCAAAATTACTTGGAGTTTTCATCTAACATCTATCAGGGTAGCTAAGAACAATATCACAAGTGACGGCTCATGATGACAAGGATGTTAAGTAAGAGGACTACCCATCCATTGCTGGTTGAAGTGCAAACTTGTACAACCACTATGAAAATCAGTGTGGCTTTTCCTCAGTAATATGGGAATCAATCTACATCAAGATCCAGCTTTACTAATCTCTGGCATATACCCAAAGAAAATGTTATCCTTCTACAGAGCAATTTACTCTACCTTATTCATTACTACTCTCTATGTAATAATCAGAACATGAAAAAAAAAAGGATATGTTCCTCAACAGATTAAAGTAGAGACTGGCAAGATATTTTATTTGGTAAAGATGCTTGTTATCAATTTAGACAAGTCTTTCCCCAGTACTCAAATGCTAAAAGGAAAGAACCAATTCCCACAAGTTGTCCCTTGATCTGCACATGGATGCTGCTGTGGTTCATATGTGTGCATACACACATACACACACACACACACACACACACACACACACACACACACATACACATACACACACACAAAATAAATAGATAATTAATAAATATTAAGACAAATTATTCTGAGGATATGTTTAATTGCTCATTACTTGCCCACCATGTTCAAAATTTTGGATTCTAGCTCAACACAAAAATCAAACAGACAGACAGAGAGAAATAAAACAACAATTTAAGACAAAAGAAAAATCTGCAATCTCCCTTGTTGATATCTAAAGTTACAATTATATCCTATGCATTTGCTTATCTTTACTGAGGTGCCTTGCTGTTTAGACCACAGATTTGACAAGCATGACTTTGAGGCTATAATCTGATTTTTTTTCTACATGTCATAATAAACATATTATTTCCCAAAAGATTAAATGTAATTTTTCCTGGCTTGATTGTTTTTGTTTGCCAGAGAGAGGGTGGAGGGAGGAATGGAGAGACAGAGAGACAGAGAGACAGAGAGACAGAGAGACAGAGAGACAGAGAGGAAGGGGGAGGGGGAGGGGGAGGGAAAGGGGGAGGGGAAAAGGGAGAGAGAGAGAGAGAGAGAGATCTTAGAGTTAGTGGGTGGGTAGGTTCAGAGGATCTGGGGGTAGGGAAACTATGAACAAAATACATTGTATTAATATTTTGTCTTTTATTTCTTTTAGTAATATATTTTGATTAAAACATTTCTGTCTTCCATTTTCTCTACCTAAACCCCCTGAGTGCTCACCTTCAAATTTATGGCCTCTTGGTTCTCTACTATTGCACATATATATGTGCTAGTTTATACATGTATATTACTGAATATAACCTGTGAAGTCCATATAGTATTTTGTGTATGTATGTTTCTACTGCTGAATGTTTGGATGAGATAAGAAATTGGTATGTTTTTCTCTGGGAAGGGCCACCTCTCCCTAGCTTTACTCAGATGTCTGTAGGATTTTAATTTAGGGATGAGGCCTCTTTGTGTAGGATTGGGACTTTTCTCATTTAGTTTTGCATGTCTGTTCAACTCACATTTAAATAACATTATGTTGGTGAAACTTTATGGGTATAGCCTTCAATGTTACTAAGAAATGCTTCCTGAGCCTTATATGTTGAAATGTTTTGTAAATGTATCCATTGGGACATTGTACTTGTTTCTACAGCCCTCCAGGTTTATTGGCTATAGTTTTTGTTAGTGGTCTCTGTCTGTTGCAAAAATAAATTTCCTTGATCATAGCTGAAGATTATGAATACTATGAAAACATGAGAAATAAGATTGTTTGCAAAGTTTCTAGACACTACTATGAAGCCCTTACCACATGGACCTCACAACAGTATTCAATCCTATACAAGGAGATGTGGTAGAGGGGGTTGGCAATAAGCATGCAGAACATATAGACCTAGGAGACAAAAGTATAGTGGAACCCTGTCCTATTAATCTTCAGAGGTGCTTTTCATTAAAGTCATAGGTCAGACGTAAAAAAAAAAAAGATTGGAGAATGAAAATGAAGGTGAGATTCAGGGTGTCAGCAAGCTCAATGACAATCCAATCAAAACTTCAATTGAAAAGCTGTATGCCTTGGAGTTTCTAAACCACAAGGTAGCAGAGACAAAAACCCAGTCAACCTGCAGGATAGGAATTTATCTGATCAGATGGACAAGTCAACTAAATGTCAACTCATGGTCCCCACTATTGTCATACCACCCAACAAAAAAGAAATAAGAAATCCCAGTGACAATAAATGAATAAAAGTTCAGAGCCAAAGAATGTATGTATTTTATTTTTGCCCACTGAACATTTAAGCTGAATATCTGTATTAAATATGGAATAAAGCAATATTATTTTGTTTAAATGATGTGTTTTATTAGCAAAGAGAGTTGTGATTTTAGATTCTAAACCCTAGCTTTTCTAAACACACCTTTAAAATTTGTTAAAATTGTTTTATACCTGGTTGCTAAGATTTTAAGAACATGTTAAACTTTAAGATTAAGCTTAATACCTTATCTTTATTTCAAAACATGCCCAACCATATGTTAATATTAGTATTAAATGTTATTTTTAAATGTTATATGAACTCGTTTTACTTTTCAAGGTGAGAGAGCACAAAGGCTGAAAACACTACATCTACAGCTAATTGAAGATCAACCGCTGTCTACATTGTTGATATTCCTTTTCTTTGATCCTTAAAGCATTGACTTTAGACACAGGGCTCCTTATTAATCACTCCCGGGAGTAGCTTGGACCCTGTAGCTTTGCTCATGTTCACTGTTTTAATTTTTATGCTTGTAGCTCTTTGATGGGAAGTTTGTTTGCTTTTAACTTTCTTTATAACTTCTTTTGTCATATTCTTTCCAAACCTATGCTTTTGAAAAATCAGGTAAGTCATCAAAATCTAGTAAATTTCATTCTGAAACAGCTTTTCCAAATCAGGAGTCTGACCCCTGGGTCTAATTGAACAATGACTTGATGTGTTGCCTGATGTCTATGTGAGGATATTTGCTGCCACCCAGGTGAGGTGTTGCTGCTGCTGCTGCTGCTGTTGTTGTTGTTGTTATTTTTGTTTTTGTTGTTGTTGTGTTAAGGATAGAACAGAGCCCCACATTCACTAAGCACATCCTTATAATCACTGATCCTCACCCTCAGTTTGGTGATCTCAGGATCATCAATGTTTCTTCTCTTTAAACTTGAAACTTAATTTTGATAGAATTACACAGAATCTAAAAATATCCACATAAACTATGGTAAGAATCAAATATAATGTCTAAGGTACTATTTTAATTTTTAACAATCATCATCACTTTGGTCTTAACTGAGAATGGGCTTATTATTAACTTCTATGTTAAAATAGCACTTGATGATTTTGCTTTTTGCAACCAAGCTTCAATAGGTCTGGCATGTCATAGCTAAAAGGTTTTTCTACTGTATGGCATTTTGCAAATCTACCATATAAGAAATCTACTGTTGTTTTGTTTTGTTTTATTTTACCAGCAGACTCTACAGTTTAAATACAGAGTTCAGAAGATACAAGACGTGCATATTTTCCTTAAACTATAATATCTCATGGGGAATTCACCAAGATAGTGAAGGAAAATTATAGATGGTGTCTTTTTTATATTAACATCTTCTGTTCTTCTATGGATGCCAATGAGCTAATTTACTCCTGAGTTGAGGGAGCCATCTATAGCAAAGTGTCATGCATCTTCTCTCACATCATTTTCCCTTCACCATACTCAATGTCTGACTGTTCTTATTCTGCTATGAAACAAATACCCCTTTACAGTCAAATCACCATCTCCTTCCAATCACTGTCCTGAAGGCTCATGCTAAATATGATCACTGAGTTTATCATTTATTCTCTGTACTAAGAACAGCTCAATTTTAATGTAAATTCCATTATTCCCCATGAAAGACAATCCCAAAACTTCCCATCACCTACAATTAAGTCCGATTCTTTTGACAAATATGAACATACTCACCTGTTGCCTGGCCCTCCTTCCACCATCTTCTTCTTTAAGGCAATAGTCTAGTAGTAGCCTTCATGCACTTACACAAAGATAGGAGTATAAGTAGATATCTTCTCACGATGTGAACCTGTCCTCAAAGTCAATGTCTTAAACACATGTCTTCCCAGCTGCACTTTTTCTAATACTCTAATTTTCTTCAAACATCGATATGGTACCCTAATTTCCTGAGAAAAATATTACTCTCTGAATTGTTTAATCAGTCTTAAACCTCCAAAAAATGAAATAGTGTGTCCTTTACTATGTATCTCTACCAACATAGAACTATTTAACATTCTATAGAATTTCAATCCATATTTATCAAGTGAAGAAATGTCCACCTCTCACTATGAATATTATATTCCTTAAACATGATGGCTAAATATTCCAAACTTCATGGTCTGGCTTCTTTCTTTCTTTTCTTTCTTCTTTCTTTCTTTCTCTGCATAGAAATGTGAGATGATTTTAAATAAAAGAAATAGAAATAAAAAAGAGGATGGAAGAATGTAAAATGAAGAGCAGGAAGTGGGAAAAGAGTGTGATGCAAGGAGTACAAATTAGATTGTTTCCTGTGCAGTTGTGTTAATTATAAAAGATAAGGTTGTAAAACCAAGAGTATCAAAAGTTCAAGATCATTCTGTGCTATATAACAAAATAGAAATCATTTTTTTTAATGCTCAGGCTCTTGGTCTATCTATAGTATTCTATATTATACACTGAGTATTTTCTGTTATTCTGAGACTTTAATCATACAAATGAACAAATACACATACACAACCTTCATTTGAATTTTCTTACTTGTCAGTTTTTTATTCAGAGGAAAGAGATTATAATTAGCCTGTGTACTTAGATTTCAGGTTTCATATAGATGCCAAATGTTGGAGAAAAGACAAGAAAAATAGCTATGGCTTCCCAAGCTAATATATATTAAAGTACCTGGAAGAAGGTATTGGTGAAGTACTGAGATATGGAATAGAGAGTAGATGGAGCAACAGTATATGCTATGTAAATGGACAGAAAATGATAATGTGTGATCCATGTATTCTTAGTGCTTTAACTGAGAATTTAGGTAAATAATGGAGTTATTACACAATGGGTAAAGGAGAGAAGTGAGGCCAAAGGGTTTAAAGGTGTCATTCACATTTTATTACATCTGTATGAATCCAAAATGGGAATGTTAAGTAGCTGACTGAAAGGATGACTCTTGATTAGGGTTGGCAGGCAGATAAAGATTAATCAATAAAATATAGAACATTTTGTGAGCTAATGTCATGTGAGATCATCTGTGGCAGTGACTTCAACCCATCATGCCCATTGACCTCATATTATCATGCAGCCTTATGATCTCCTTTATTACCATAAAATAATATTCATATATAAAATAGCCAACTATGTACATAATATCTACAATGATCTAATTAATGAAATGAAAACAATTTATGAAACAATTTATCTTTCTCATCAATATCAATTATCGAGACAAACTTAATAATATATACTATACTTTATTATAAGTAACTTCAGACTTGATAAGTGATACCATGTTTGAATTGAGATGTATATTGTGGCTCAGTCAACAGAGTACTTCTTAACATGGAATCCTTGAATTGATCCCTAGCACTTAACATATCAAACAATTAGCAGAGGGATGGCAATTGTGCATAATTGCATCACTTATGTTGTAAAACCAAGAGTATCAAAAGTTCAAGGTCATTCTGTGCTACATAATAAAATAGAAGCCATTTTTTTTTAAATGCACCAGTTTAGGCTACATTAAATCCTATAACAACATAAATTTAAAAAAAAAAAAAAACATTTTATATCCTCTTTTTTTTTTTTTTTTAATCTTTAAATAAGAAACCACAAGTTCATTAATTAATGGGTAGATAAAGTGACAAATAAGAAAAACAGCTCTTAGAAGGGAAGTAAGGAAGTTTAGGGCGCCTGTGCTAGGCAGGTAATTGAGGTCAAGTCTGAACCGCTGTGGTGGTGGCAGCAGCGCTGGCGGTGGCAGGGGTGGCAGGGGTGGTAGGCAGTTGTAAGTTGTATACCTGACCGGCCAGAGAGTCCGACGTCCAGAAATGAAAGCTTCAGGAGAAAGACATCTTCTCCAAGTGTCACAGATCACTGAGTGAGAGTCTCATTAAAACAGACCCTCTCAGACAATCCTTGGGGAAATAACTTGTCCACTTTACTCTATGTGGACAGGAATTTTATAGTGGTAAGGTGGGATTAGGGGCAGATGTTCAGTGGGGTGTCATGGTTACATGCTCCAGAGCAGGTAGAGGTAGATAGGAAATGGCTCCATCTTCCTGTTCTCAATTAACACGGTCAGAGCTTCCTCAACCTTACCAGTACTTCTGTCTGATGGTGTACTTGCCCCACATTCCAGAAAAGGAATAGGATTCAGTGATTTGGGAGACTAATATATAGCACTATAGCACTAAATAGACATGGAATTTTTTTGTTTTTGTTTTTGTTCTTTTTGTTTTTTGTTGTTTTTTTGTTTTCTGTTTTTCAAGACAGGGTTTCTCTGTGTAGCCCTAGATGTCCTGGAACTCACTCTGTAGACTAGGCTGGCCTCGAACTCAGAAATCTGCCTGCCTCTACTTCCCTAGTGCTGGGATTAAAGGCGTGTGCCACCACTGCCTGGCTAGACATGGTAATTAAAAGATCATGTTGATCATGACGTCTTCTGTGGCTGGTATGCTGATTTGTCACAAAGAGTGGCTTAAATGCATACTACATTCTTGTCTTTGAAAGTAGGTGTCTGAAACTGAGGCCTTGGTAGGACTGCCTTCTTCTTGGAGGCTTTAAGAGTTGTCCTCACTTCCAGCGTCTGGAAGCCAGGAGTATCACTGGGCACACATAAATGTGTTGTTCCAACTGGAACTTCTGATATAACAGTTTCTTACTTCTGTCATATCACAATCTGACACTGAAACCTCCTGTGAAATTCCTGCAAGTATATTATAGATAGACTAGCAAGGGTATAAGTAGTGAGTCAAAAGGAAAGAACTTATTGAAAATCAAGTAGAAAAATAAAAGAACAAATTCAGCAATTTTCAACAATAAGCCACGTATTTTCTGAACTTAAGATCAAGAACAATTAAGTTGGGTTTTATATTGAATAAAAAGTAACTTCAGTTGAAGACATCCTGTCTCACCTAACTTGCACCCTAACCACAACAAAAGAAATAATTCTTATCAGGTCACATTAGTAAAAATATTAATATATGTAACACACAAACCATCTTATGTAATTATAATAAAGTTCACCAAGAAAAGCCTGTAAGAGTCATTGTTTCCTGCGAAGATTGAATTCAACCTTTGTTGAGCAGGCTTACTCACAAATACTGCCTTGTTTGCTACTCTTCTCTTTTCACAGTTCTGAAGTCACTGCTTAATGGTGACAAGAACTTAAAAACATCACCTAGAGGTTCTCCAAAGCTCACTGGCCTTCACCCAGTAGTACTCACTAGGCCATATCATAATCAAGAGAGAATAATAATCAACATATACATATAATAATCAATATAGACACACACAGATTGTCCCCTTTTGCTCATAAATCACTGCTATAGGTTTTAGAGATTAGGACAGTGACATCTTTAGGGAGAGTGAAGCACCATTCTACTTACTGTGCATTTCTGCTTTTGCTATTTCCTTCTACTAAAATCACAGAACCATCTGATGAAAATATGACTATTCGAAGGCTTTTAAGAGAATTAAGGAAAGAAAGAAGGTTTGAAAATGTCAGAGTGGAAATAGGAGTTAACCAGGCAAGTAAGGAATTCAGTCATTATTAGAGAACATTGGCATTACCACAGTGGCATATGCATCTAGCATTATTAATCTTCTGAAATGTTCATGAATAGTCAAAAGACAACTGGGTTTAAATAGGTTGGGGTTTAGACAGTTTGACATACCAGAGGAAAGGGAAGTTGAAAGAAAGCAATAGTTGGTTAGCATACACAGTTAGGAAATAATGGCATACTTGAGATATCAGCTGGTGGAAGAAGCTTGAGTATAGCTTCTAGACTGTGTTATCAATGCATGCATGATGAAAAACTGCAGTATCATGTTAAACAAGGCAACCAATATATGTTATAGAGCTCTGTTTAACAGATGCATTAATTTAAAAAAACACTGTAACAAAGTAGCAAATTGAGGAAAAATCTATACAGAAAGATGTAAATAGGATTTTAGGGTACACAAGGCTATGTAAGCCTTAATAACATTAATACTCAAAATAGTACAACATCAGTAGTTTAGTAGTAGTAGTAGTAGTAGTAGTAGTAGTAGTAGTAGTAGTAGTAGTAGTAATAGTGGTAGTAGTAGTGGTAGTGCTGTGGTGGTGGTGGTGGTGGTAGTAGTAATAGTAGTAGTAGTAGTAGTAGTAGTAGTAGTAGTAGTAATTTCCATTGTATCCCAAAACCAAGGTTCCTGGCTACTTTTGAATAAACAAAGAAATTGATCTCAACTACTCCCCACCAGCTTTGAAGGCCCCTTGTCTAAAAAGGCATGTACAGTTCACCTTTACCATTACCATGTTGAAATTGTCACTTAAATATTCATTCATATTCCTCATGTATCTCATGTATCTAATTATAACATAGCGAACTGTATGTAAAACAGGAAAAATAATTCATACCAAATTCCAAGAAAAAGGTTCTTCCAGACATCCTTTGGAGAGGACAAAGGGAAGTGAAATTCAGTACCAAGATTTTTAAGTTCAGACACCATGAAGAGGTAAAGTAGCTGACAGTTGGCTCCTGTCTGCTCTTACCTAAAGATCATCATTCTGCTCCTTGCATAGTAAAATAAACATTGGCTACTTGCTTGAATTGTCTTCCATTTGAATTCTTCTCTTTTGAAAGCACAAGAACTAAGACTCCTACTGATACTGGTGCCCCAGTAGTCTCTGTGGAAGAATACTTAGAGGTGAAATTATGGATGTAAGTCTGATAAGCTGATCTTTGTTCCCCAACAATATGTATGCAAAAAATATTGATTCACAGTAACTTAGAATGTGATTGCATTTGGAGTCAGGATTTTAAAAGGATGGTTAAGTTAAAATAAAGCCATTACAGGTAGGAATTAAAGCCATAGAATCCTTGTAAGCATGTAGACATAGCTGGTTACAGAAAGTAGATAGTATGAAGACATGGGAGGAAGATACCTATCTACATGCTGCAGAGATCTGGAGACAAATTACAGGACACACACACACACACACACACACACACACACATACACACACACTCAAACAAACAGTGACAATAAGACTCAGGTGGTAGAGAATGGCTTGGACAATTTGGAATTCTTATTTTTATAGAAGGAAATTTGAATTCTGAATGTGTTATGATGGAGTTTCAAGGAAAAGAAATTACTAGGGACTAAAGGCACTCTGCATCTTGAAGGTACTCCTGTAGAGTGTTCATTAGGGATGGACAAAAGCGTTTAGAGTATGGGCATCTTAGGAGGCTTACTTTAGAACATATTACTGAAGACATTTCTGATATAAAGTAATAGAATGCCTCTGTGACAGATTGTGGTAAATTCTGGGACCAAACAAATCTGAATTTTTTAAATCAAAGTGATAGAGTAGATGGAATCTGGTGTCATATACATAATGGGCTGCTTTTAAATGTTTGCTAAGGGGAAAACTCTGAAATTGAGTCACTCAAACATACCAGACTGCACATTGAACAAAGAGCACTAGTACACCAGCAAAGTTAGGGTAGGCATTGAATTCACAAAGCTGAAAAGTGGGACATGCAGAATCCCTAACAAAAACAGCACAATAACAGAAGAAAAAGTCACTGGAAACTAGAGACACATTTTTTCTTTTTAAATAGATCACAAGACCTACTTTTATCATTGTAAGGCATGTTTTCTGCAGTTTTCTGGGGGAATTTCTTTTTAGCTGTAAAAAAAACTTGAGTATTGGCAAACAATTTGCAACTCATATCTTAATAAACAGCAAAAATTAACCGATCATTACACTGTGAAATGACAAATATTAGCTATTAATGTTGAGTATGAACTATGGCCACATGAGATGGCAGATTCTTTTCTGTTCTTTGCTTCATCAAGTAATGGATCAAGAAATCAAACTCAGGTCATCAGTCTTAATTTCAAGTTATGCAAATACCTTAACTACTAAGCCATCTCATCAACCTTCTGCTTTCTCCATGGTTTGCCAATCAAATTAATAAAACAGGAAGTGAAGTTATCCTTATTTTTAATTTTTTGAATAAATGAACATCACAAGAAATGCACTCAGTAATACTGTAAAATAAAAGGTTGATCAATTACAGCAGAGAGCTATAAGTACCAGGGACAATTAACATTGTCAAGTCAAAGCTGTTGATGGGGAAAAAAAAAGAGTAAGTATATTATTCACACCTGAAATGTTGAGTTTGGTGAACATAAAGTAGAGAAAGGTAATTTTTAGATGGGACCTTAATAATGAGATAGATGAACCTTAGAAAAGCTAGACCACCATGCTTTTCTGTTCTCTTGATGTCTTCCTCTCCAAATGGAGGAAGCCATATAACTGATTTGTCATGACCATTAAATGAGCAACACGTGAGAGACATCAAGAGCATAGCTCAAGACCTCATCACATTAGTAAATCATAGCATTATCTAATGTCATTGGCTGTTACGATTGTGAGAAATGATTTCATTAATAGTTAGTCAGCTGCCACAGCACGAAAAGTGATCATAATTCTTCAGAGTGACGATTGATCTTCAAAGTTAAGGTTAAAATGTTATCACCCAGTTCCTTGCCCTCCACATTTTCACTCCTCAAATTTAACTACCTGAATGCAAAACCCTACTCCTCAGCAATTCAGATTTTGCCATCATCCTTTTGCTCTTTTTTTTTTATCACAGATTTAAGCTCTCTAATGCTATGAAACCTGCAGACACAGAGGTTCATGATTTATGTATGTATTTGATAGCCTCACCCCTGACATCCTAGCCTCAAATCTAGACTCTCAAACTGCCTACTTAGCTCTGTTAACAGATTTTAATCTTGCATATTAGAAAAGCCATTCAAATGTTCTTAGGCATTATCGTCTTGGCACTTTAATTGAAATATATCTTTCCATTTAAAAAAAATGGAACATAACAGTGAATAAAAGCAGTCCTTTTTTTTTACACAGTGTATGCTAATGTTGACCCCATTGCGCTTGGCTTTTCACAGGACTCTGTGATTTCCTGGAATTTCCTGAACTCAGCACTTTGATGACCATGGAGGTTTTAACTTCCTGGCTCTCCCAGTTGCAGAGGAGCTTTTGACATTTGGATTTTGTGTTCACCTAATGGCAACTGCAATTAAAGCTTTCCCACATCAATGAGCTAACTTTCTAAGGCCATTTCAAAGGGTGAATTCAATATTCAAATTGCATGATGCTTATGGATCTGTGTGCACTATAAGTGTGACCGGGAAACTACTCATTAGAAATATTCCTGACATTACAGATAAAACAATAATAGTGAACTAATTCCTCAGGAAAAAAAGCACGGGTTGAAATCACAAATAATTAATTAGCTACCAGGAGATACGTGTAGGGGGAAAAATAACATAGACAGGAAAGCCCAGCCTGACCAAAGTTTATTTGAGAGTGAGTATCCAAAGTACAGAAATCGATTTTTAAATGACCAATATAATTGTTTCAGAATCAGTTCCTTTAAAAAAAATTATCCCAAGAAACTGCAGATGTGTAACTCATAACAGGAAGCCTATACTGTGAGCCTTACTAAATCTAGCAGATTTAGAAATAACCTGATACTCTATTTCACAGGTGGAGAGACAATGATAGATTTTGGTAAGTCTTATAGACATTCAAAAATAGGCCTTAATGCCTGCAGCATCTTCAATTTCAATTTGATTTTTTTTTCAAAATTGAGAGACCTAGAAAAAGTAAAGAAAATAATGTACCCCAGAAAAGTTAACATTTTTTTTGCAAACAATCTGTTGTTGTTTATATACACCCATAAACAAAGAGTACAAGTGAATAATTCTGGTTATTTACTAAGTATCTACACTGTTGACCATTTCGTCTTTGGCAAAACATTTATTCATACAATCTTCACATGTTTTCTCTCAGTGTGATGAAGGCATTTCCAAGATAAAACAAAATATGCAAAAGACACCTTGAGATAGCTAATGATTTCCTGAGGAGCAAAGAGAATCGTTGACTCAGTTAAGTTTGTTTCCTTGGTTTTGTATCATTTTATTGACCAAAGAATTAACCAGTTTTATTTATTTTTATATGTGAAATTTTTTGATAAAAGAACAGAGAATGCAAACAACAATCATTTGGAAAGTCTGCTGTTCTTCTCCTTGAATATTTGTATTTAAATTGGGGAGGAAGCAGCCAATAACATGTATTCAGAACTCCTGTCTGGAGCTGGATGCAGATGGGCAGGGTATATTCAATAAAATATTCCCCCATATTTAATAAAGGTGAATCGGATGAGAGATTTCTACATATATTCGTGACAGCTCATCGCTGGCCTGAAATACCCACAAGCAAGAGAGACGAGGATTTCTTCTCATGTTTTCTGTCATATTTAGCTCATACAGTTACTGAATGTTGTAAGGAAAAAATAGTCAAAACAGTAAATGTTTGTTTTCAGACTTGATAAGACAGAAATTTATGAGGTGATTGATTAATATGTCCTATTTAATTTGTTTTTAATGCTGTGCTATTTCCTGTATAGTGGGAGTATGGTTATCATTATCCCAGTTCTCAGATGGGAATATTGAGGTTCCGAGAATTTAATGATTCAGAGATAATCTGGCTGATTGTTGACAAAAAAAAAAAATATTATAACAAGAGAGGGAGGAGAGATAGAAAGAGACAGAAGATCAAACACAGATGCATGCAAGTGCATGCACATAGACACACACACATACACACACACACACCACACACACACACACACACACACACATACCATTTTCAACTCAATGATGTCTGAAGAGCTACTGGCTAGTGATGACTTCCCCAAGAAAGAGACATTTTTCGTAAGAGGTGAGGATTTGGAAAGGCTAACCACTCTCCAGTACAGAGTACCCCATACTTGCATTCAAATGCTGCACTAAATGTATTCATTGGAATTCTTTAACAACCAAGATCACAAGAAACTAGGAGGGAAACATGGTATCACAGACAGGGGATGAATGAAAAGAGAGGGAACAGGGCATTGAATTTGATGCAAACATATTAAATGCATGTGTAAATATTAACTAAAATAATTTAAAATCTTATTCAAGGAAACAATAAGCTCAATCGTTTGGTATCAAATTTTATTAAAATATGTTCATCTTTATAGCTGTTTGAATTATACAGTATCCATACACATTTTTTATATGTGAACACGGATATCATCTAAAATGGTCATGAACCCCTTATTAGAATTCTAATCAGATTTTTTTCCCACCATATTTTAAGATGAACAGGTCATAAAATGTGAAATTTTGTAAGTTCCCTGTTGGTTAACGAATCAATAATTTTTTAATGCTTACCACACTATCAGCATTCTACATGGTTCTAGGAACAAAAAAATTTAGAACATTTGGTCCTTAACACAAAGCATGTGAGTAGAGACAAGTTCAGGGTAGCTAGGTAGAATGATGTTCTAAGTAACTATGGAATCAGTGACTGAAAGAAGCAGAGACCTCTCCTGGAAAATGAGGCATTGTGAATATTCAACGTTAAACAAAAGAAAGTCGCCGGGCGGTGGTGGCGCACGCCTTTAATCCTAGCACTTGGGAGGCGGAGGCAGGCGGATTTCCGAGTTCGAGGCCAGCCTGGTCTACATAGTGAGTACCAGGACAGCCGGGGTTACAAAGAGAAACCCTGTCTCGAAAAACCAAAAAAAAAAAAAAAAAAAAAAAAAAAAAGAAAGTCTGTTGGTAATTAGGAAGATGAAGAAGGTACACTAAACCTCTGCAAGGCATCTTAGCGGGTACGTTCAAGACACAGTGAGTGCATAACAGAAGATTCCAGAAGGTTTCTAAGAGTCTTTATGTGTGTGAGAGTCTGCTCAGCGTCCCCTGCTTTGCCCTAAAAATAAGATTTATGCTGTTTGATTTGCAGTTCAGATTTCATTGTGAATCATCTTCTGAGATTTTAAAGAAACAAGAGTCATAAATGTGGAGAATCTCTTGTTGGTCAGAAAAATGTTTCTTATTGCTCAGCTCTCTCCACTCCTTTCTATAACAGTCTCCTGGTCCCTGGAGTTATCTTTATCACTGTTGCTTCTGGAAAGGTTAGTTTTATGTTCCCAGAAAAACAACAAATACATATCATAAAGAATAGGGATGGACAATCCTTGTAATTTTATCTATGTTAATCTAACTACTAACGCTGCTCCTATTTCTTAGACACTGAGGACTTGTCACAACAAAAAGTACATAATACAGGTAGAACATTAAGGGTGCATGTTAGTCCTTCCTCGCGAGGAGGTTTACACTCCATTGTCGGTAGAATATTTCTCTGTTGTTTGTCTGAATAATGTGTGAGGTAAAGCATTTGACAGGTTAATTATACATTGCTTTGAAAAGTATTTCCCTGCATTTCATTTGAAATTGGCTGTATTTTAATTCCTTTGATTCTGCTGCTATTCTTTTATTATGGCACCACAAAAACACCTCTCTAAAGACCCTATATATGAGAGAAGGAGTCTCATCAACCACCTCTCCTCTTGTTTCCAAACCTTTGACCATCTACTTCATTGGATCATTCCCAAACAAAGAGGATTTACTAATCTCAGACATAATATCTTTGGCCTTATGAGTGTATGTTTTATTATTATAGGAACCTTAGGAGGCTTAAGCTAGGTACATTTAGGAAGCTTTCTACTCAGAAAAGTATTCTGTTTTGAACATTCTACTCATGTGGCTATGAGCTGTTTTATGGAACCAGGGAAGAATGTGTGTGTGTGTGTGTGTGTGTGTGTGTGTGTGTGTACTTATGCAATTCTTTTCTTGATCTGGCCATAGTTAATAAAGATAACACCAAATTTATCCATTTACCATTCTGTATTCTCTATTTTTCATAGTTTCATGTATTCCACACACCCCTCTTCTTTAATAAAGTCTAACATTTTCAAGAATTGCTTGACATCCAGACTTCTACATCAACTAGCAGTCATTACATGAAGACTACAAAATTCTAACCTTGAAAAATCAGTCTCTCTACATTAGTCATGCACCTTCCTCCCATCCCTTTAATCTCAAGTAATGATTAATAACTCTACCTCCAAAATACACTTTGGTGCTTCTCCCAAGAAGCACTATCTAACAGAAATCTCCACCTAGGCATGGAAACATGTCCAGACATTTTTTTGTTTAGAAGAGTACAGTATTCTCACAAAACAATAGAGACTGTTGCTGCAACCATTCTCAAATTTGACAATAAAAACCTGTAGACAAAACACACTTCAGACATAGGACTTACATGAATTGAGCTGGAAATGACTTGGTCTCTTCCTCTGTGCAGACTGGCTCCCAACATCTGAAATGAGGTTATGTGAGTTGCCAAGGGAGAAAGGAAATGAATACTCTTGCCCACTGCAATGATTACATACTTCAACAGTGACAGAACCAAAAAGATATCCCTCAATAAAATATCGTATTGGTGCAATAGAGGCACATAACACCTTGCAGGGTAAATATCAGCTGTATAATTTGGCTTAAATCTTACTCAGTTGATGGAATTCATGAATACTGCTGTAAACCAATTCAACCATCAGTGGCTAGAAAAGACATGAACTTAAGAAGAGAACCTATTACAGTTATTCTCCTAAGTCATGAGAATTTTTAACTATAGTATACCTATATATCTTTATATTCACAGATAAGTATAGCTCTCAAACCATAAAAAAAAATGCAGCAGATGGAGACCATCATAGGGATCCACAATTGGTCAAAATGGAGAGAATACATGACTGTGTGGTGCCAAACCCCAATATGATATGGCTGCAATGCAATCTCTACCCATAAGGCTTAGAGAAAGTTGACAAAGCAGGGGATGTAAGAATGTAAACACAAGAGGTTCAGGACAATTGCTGCTACACACGGCAGGGAAAATGACCTGTATAATCTCGACAATATGACTGCCCCATCAAAACTCCCACAATACCACTTGTGACGCCAGTGAGGACAGGAAAATCCCCATGATTCTACCCTAGATAAAGAACAACAGGTGGCCAAGCTTCCTCCTAAATTGTCAAATCCTAAATGGTCAGCCCTGGAAACAGTATATGTAAACAATGTTAAATAGATTCAGTAGGTTGTACAGACTCAGTAGGGCTCAGACACCTACTCCTGTGGTCTGTGTCCTTGTACTCTATAGCTGGGGCATTCCTACCCACGACAGCAGTGCTTTCCTGGACCAGTGCCATTTGAGTGCGGGTGGTTCATATTCTCTAGTCCTTACACAGTAACTAACACAACTGCAGCATTTTACTGCTGAAAGCCTACTTGCCTCTTCCAGTACTCCCAGAATAAATATGAATTCAGTATCTAGACTAAAATACTCTATTGATATTTGGCCCTAAATCTCCCAATGAAATATCATCATCCCACTTTCTTTTCTCTTCCTCATTTCTATATGCTAGGTTTTTTGTTTTGTTTTGTTTTGTTTGTTTTCTGTTTCAATGCTTAGAATAAAACAAGTAGATTTTTAGTCACTTCTACCTACCACTGGTTGAAAAAGTTCTTACCCATTTTTCATTCACTGGCTCTTCTCATGTATTTGGAGCTTATTTAATTTATTTGTATCATATCTATTATTTAATAAATGCATTAAAGTAATGAATTTTGCTCTAAATAACATCTTCATAGATGTTGAAGTGTAATACACAGTAATCTGTTTTTAATAGTCTTTAATATCTGTTTTAATTTTCACTTCAATTAATTATTTCTTACCCAAGTATTATTTAAACATCCTTATGTAGATTTTCAAGGTCAGGATGGTTATTTCCTTTTATTATTAATTAACTTAATTAATATAGTATGTTATTATTTACATTATGATCATAGTCAGTTAGTATAATGCCTAGCTATAATTGGCATTTATGAAGTATATTATCATACCTCGATTTGTATGATATATTTGTGTTGTATATTTTGTGTTCTCATGGCATATGAGAAGGGTCTATGATTTGTGAAGCACATAGACATTCATTATAGCAGTGTCTAGCCTAGGTTTTTGAGTCTACTTTGAGTACCACAGAGGTTTAGAGTGAATACTTCATTATAAAATAATCAGAATGATCCAGTGTGGTTGGCTATGGCTATTTTAATATTCCACAATTAAAACTGGGACAGAACTGTGGGGGTGGTTTTCTGTAAGGATTCATTCACTAGTTTGTTTCTAGAGGTCATCTTGATTTTCTTTTAAAAATCAATTAATTTATTATATCATGGTTATTAGTGTGTGTGTGGATGTGTGGGTGGGTGGGTGTGCGCACGCGTATGCGTGTGTACACACATCTGCACACAGGTGACTATGAGTACTCACTGAGGTCAGAAGACTGCTTTCAGGAGTTGCTTATTCCATTCAGCTGTTTTCTAAGACTGAAATTCAGTCATAGGCCTCCTCTGCACTCTTATCAGCTGCAACTTCTTTTCTCTGTGTTCAAAATTCCCCAGTTTAAATAACAAAAATATGCTTACTGTAATGATACATGTATGAACAACAACAACAACATCAAAAACCTAAAAGCAAACAGGGTTCCCCCTTAGTCCAGGTCTTGTTTGGAGAATTTTAGTGAGATGTGAACCCCCAATGATTAATCATGACACCCAATTTATTGTTTGATTTTTTTCAATTTATAAGATTATTTTCTCATTAATGACTTTTGTCATGTTTTATTAATGTGATTGATATCAAAATTAACACTTGACAGTTTTTAGAACATGGACACAAACATCTTTGTTGATCTCTTATTTTCAGATGGTAGTCTTTTGTCTGCTTTAGATATAGTTATAATAATAAAACCATAGCTTTAACTACATATTCCGTTTAAAGAATTGTCAATGTGCTTTTCATAGAGTATTTTAGTTTTTGCTGTTGCTATTGTTTTTATCTTTTCATCTTTTTTTGGAATTCATTTTTCCTGTTGTTTTCTTAATATGCTTTACTCATATTCTGAAACAATATCCAAGTGTGTAGTTCCTGTCAAAAGCTTTAGCAAATCCAACTTTCCTCTTTCAAAATCATCCAGGATCACCATCATAGTCACTGTTGTTGCCGAACAGTTTGTAATGAGTAACTTCAGTTTGTCAGGGCCATTGTCATATCACCTGGGATAGATGTGGCAACCACAGACCTCCTATACTGAAGAGAAAATGCCAATTTCTGTTTATAACGGTGACAAAATGCTTAACATCACAATGTACATTGAAAGGATTTAGTTTTACTCTTGGTTTCAGTCCATGGCCAGCTGAATTTTTTTTCCTATAGACCGCAGAAGAAGCTACATCTCATGTGAGTAGCATTTGGTATAGAAAAGCAGCCCAGATCAGTGTGAAATGGAAACAGACTGGAAGATGCCAGAGCAAGGTCAAGCAAGGTCACTAACCCAGTAACCTCCTGTATCCCATTTCCAAATGCTTCCAGGACTTCCTCATATAGTACTGATAGATAGGGGCTAAACTTTCAACACATGATCCTATGGCAAACAGTTTGTAATCAAGCTATATCAGAGGAAATCTTTAGACATTGTTGCTACTGAAAGCCTTTTAAGCATGGCCCTCTTTAAGAAAAATAGGTCCCCCACCCCCATCTCAACCATATCAATTTCTAAGTCTGTTTTTATACAGGGTGTTCATTTGACCAAATACATCAGTCACATATTACTTTCTATCTCCTATTAGATCTGAAAATATTTTATCCTATTAATTTTACTCTTCCTTTTTCAAAATAAAAATTTAATAGTTATACCAATATATCAATACTTGTCTTTCAATAAACTTAGAAGCTATTCTAAAACTTGTTCTTATCCTAATGCCTCAAATGAAGAGTTTAAAGTTAAACAGTTCTTGAAACAGCATTTTTACTCTCCCTTTCTTAAATCATTGTCTAACAAAATTCTAGTTAGTTTCAATGACCATTCTGTGAGACATAACTAGATATGCCAATACCAGATTAACAAGTTCTTTATAATAGCTCTTGTCTTTTCAGTACATAAATACTAAGTACTTAATGATATTATTTAGATTTATAATCATCTCCACAGCTCACATGTTTTACACACACACACACACACACACACACACACACACACACACACTCACACACATTTCTCCTCCATTTAGTAGTACTCAATTATTTATGACATAGTACAATATGTCAGAGACTTAAAATGAATACATAGTGTGCTACAATAACCCATACCAGGATCATGTAAAACAAATTGCCCATTTTGTTGATTCTAGATATGATTTTGGAATCTTTACTGAATGCAGAGACAATGGCACATATAAGAGATTGAATCATTGTTTTAAATATTCACAGCCCTTCTCTGGGATAACAATTCCATTTTCTTCGACTTTAAATGATGGTTTTGTACGATCAACACCAGCTACAAAGTAGCCATTTAACTTCCTTTGGAAAAAAGCCATAGATTTGAGTAGTACTAATAAACAGAACAATTATAAGCAATAAGAATAAGTGGTTCAAGAATGAGACATAATTCATGTTTTTCAATTTCTCTTTTCTCTATGCTGCAGGGTTCTTTCTGTCATTGAGTTTTTGCAATGAAAAACACATTGAAGAGAAGGCTAAAGAAACCACTCAGTAGGTAAAATACTTATAATAGAAATGTATGGACTTGAGTGTGATGTCCAGTACTAATGTAAAATGTAACAAGAGGATTCGTGAAGCTCTTTGAACACCCAGTTCAGCTCCATCAGTGATCACCAAGTCCAAAAAAAATGTGAAAATTCTAAAGAATGACAGCAAAAATTGATTTCTATGTTCACCTGTACTCATACAAGCACAAGAATCTGTACTCCTACATAAACACACACACACACACACACACACACACACACACACACTCACTGTAGAATAATATAACAAATAAGAGCTTTTGCACTGTTAGTGATGTATAGACGAAAGGTAGTTACAACCAACAGACACGTTGGTTGCACTCTTTTGACACGTAAGGTCTGTTAATGCATTTATTCATTCATGGAACATTTGACTTCCAGTCATACTACTAGGCTCTGAGAATACAAAATTAAATAAAACAGTATTTTATTTAGTAGAACTTACTTATTTAATAGAATTTTAGTAGGCGCTAATATAACAAATAAAGTGGAGATGTTGCTTTTAAAATGCTTTTAGTAATGAATGAATTATAGAATGAGAAATGTGCTATTAACGGAACTAATTAAATACTTCAATAAAGAAAAATAAATGTTATAGGACAGCATTCTCTGAAGAGAACATCCACATCTTCATCTGAAGCAGTTGTCACTCCTCATGCAAGACCCTCCAAATTGGTTCTGTTGACATTCCCTCATAGAAAGAAGAGTGGAGAGTTCCTCAAAGTCCTCCACATCAAACCTCACAAACATTTCCATGTAACTTCCATTAAATGGATGTAATTCTGTCCTAACTCTACATGATCTCCTAGTCTCAGGGAGTGCTATAATGTGAAGAGTATGTCAGGTTAGGAATGCATCTTGATGGTCATAAGTAAACCATAATCAATGCTTAGTTTAATCCATGCTTTGAAAGAAACCCTAACAAATTCTAAGGAGATCCAATAAAATAATTGGTTTTCCAAGTTGTACTTTGGTAGAATTGTATGTTTTTGGTGCCCTACCTGGGCTGAGTAGGTATTTGTGTCCCCAATGGTCATGAAACAAGGAGAGAGCCTATGTCTATATATGGTGAAGTTTTACTAAATCATAAGTAAAAGCTATGCATTTTGAACAAAATGATTAAACTGGATACTAACAAGTTAATTAAAATGAATCAAACTCAGAAAGATGGATATTACATATTTTCTCTATGAAAAAATAGGCATATAGATGATATGTAGAAGATGATAGATTATATATGGTTAAATAGATAATAGCTAGATATAGATAATACATATATTTACATACATATACATATAGGTAGATTATGAGTAGATGATAAATAGCTGGATATATAATAGAGGATAAATAGGTGATAGATGATAAAGGTAAACAGATGATAAGTAGATAGATGATACATAACTAGATGATAAATAGATGGATAGATAAATAGATAGATAGATAGATAGATAGATAGATAGATAGATAGATAGATAGATAGATAGATAAGACACATGTAGGGAGTGAGAGGGGGGATAGATTTTAGAATGGAAGGAAATAAATGAGAGTTGAGGATAGAAAAGAAAGGACAGGAGGGGAGCATCATGAGAAAACCCATCCCTTTGTGTGCTAATTCAAAATTTATAAAACTTTCTTTTCAATTAAATCACATATCTGGATGGACACAGTAATTATAAATCAGTAATAATAGTAATATGATCAAAAGTATGAAAGCAAATAACTTGGAGAATATAAGTATTAAAGTTTAAACCTGAAAGGTTTCGGGCTGGTTTGAGCTATTAAGGGTTACCAGGTTGGACTTTTGAAAAGTAATTGGACCACAAGGACATTGAGCTAATCTGTGGCATAATCTACTAATTGACTCATAATTTGATGGCATTATTAGGTAGTAGTGGAAACTAAAAGAGGGCCCATATTGGAGGATTTAAGCCACTGAATGGGGACAGTAAGTAGCCTGCCCCCTTGTTACTCTAACCCCCTTGTTTTGTATATTGCTTTAGTCACAATGGGGTGACCTGTCTTGTTTTCTACACATTCCTGCTACCATGATGTTCTGCTTGCTTCATTTCAGGCTTAAATTAGTATAGCCAAAAAACTAACTGTAGCCTTGAATAAAAATCAGTCTTGCTACATTTTTAATTTGGTTTTCACGGATATTTTGGTACAGCAATAAAAAGTGAGTAACAACCAAGAAAAGAATCCAAAGAAATGTTAATGAATTATTAATATATTCTAAGAGAAATGGAAATCAGTTTATAGATGTTAGGTGGGAATGCGATAAACGTTAAACAGTTACTTTTAACTATGTTATCCAAATGTTTTAGAAAGTACATGTGTAGAGCAGAATTCTACAGTTGCTTTGGTAACAACCATGGTAAATTTGATTGAGATGTTTCCCAGGCAATTGTGGACAAATTAAAGATTTAATTTTAGAGTGAATTATGCACAGTACTCCCTAGTTAGACTAGTTCCTTTTCCTAATATAATGATAAAGAAAGAAACTTTAAAAAAAATGTTCTGGAAGACTCAAATTTAGAGCAGTCAAGCTTCTCTTACTGTGGAATGTTCAAATAGAAATATTAGTTGTCAGTTCGGCATATATCACTAGATTTTTATGAGTGATAGATCTGCAGGCTACATGAATTCTTGATCGATCACAGTGTAGATGCCACTTGATGGCATGGGTATGAAAAACAGGCTGTTAGCAAGAGCAGACAAAGTTCCAAAGGTTTGCGAGCTTGAACTTTTGACAGCAATATGGTTTGGGCACTGAGTAAAGAGCAAAAGCAACAAAGAGTCAGTTGTGAGAAGGAAAGGGATTCATGAGAATAGTGAAATAAATCGGCATTGCTAGGACTTCTCAAAGTTAGAGTGGTCATGTCTTCAGAATGCCATTGAGATGACAAAAAAGGACACTGAAGCTTTTGGTGATTTTGTAAATAGTAGCAAAGCTAAAGCTATAATATAGGCAGAAAGTGGTGATTTGTAAGTTACCAGAAGGGTAAGTGCATGTCTCTACTTAGAGAATTGAAAATATTGAAAAGGAACACACAGGGAAAAAAAATCCCTAAAAGTAGTCATGTCCCTTGTGTGCCATTCAACATTTCTGAACATGGCACCAGAAATGAATTTATATGGGCAAACTATCTACTGGAAGTCAGAGCTACTGATGTTGCAGAATGAAACCACCTCTAGAAGTCTGGATTCTCTGAAATAATGGGAAACTGGACTTCCAAACATACAAGAAGAAATTGGACTTTGCTAGAATGGTGACCCATCCCCTAATCTTTTTATGAAGAGAAAAAGGATGATACCATTACAGGGACAGGTGGCTTTTACCCATACAGTAGCAGGAAGATGAGAAATTTGGGTATCCCTAAGTAATGCATATTCTGAGAAAGGATAGGCAAGGGGAATTATAGGGTTGGGTGACTAGGCATGAAACTGTTGTGACTTATCAAACTAATGGAGTATAACAGGCTCAATAGTCATCCATGCTGAGTGTGGTTGGCACTGCGGTTGTGAAATTGCCTTTGCAGATTCAAGAAAAAAAAAAGACAAATATAGTGGTTTATCCATGATTTGGGTTTGGCTTGACAGCATGAATGGCAGAAAAATAACAGTAAGCACTTCTAATAAACCACACAATCTAAGCAGAAGAATAGAAAAACAAAGAGACAAATCATATAGATTGTTAACTGTAATGTTAGAGAACAGGATTCTTGATGAGGATAAAGGGTCATAAATGTGGAAGCATATGGGCAAGTGAGTTAGAAAGTAAAGAGATAGGTCAAAACAAAGGAAGTAATTTCTCATACGACTATGTACTATCCTGGTCTTTGATCTTCCCTACTTCCCCTGTTAATACAACTGTGATTTATTCCTTAAACTCCATTGCACTTTATTATTTCCTCTTTTCATTGACTGCCTTAGTCATCTTTATTCAGTTATACTGTATGCATTCTTTTACATCAATTTAAGATAACTTTTGCAGAATAAAGCATGGCAGTAATTACTTCACATATTTCAATATACTTCCTTTATAGCTTGGCTTCTAGATCTATTGCTGTCTCAATTTCCTTTCTCTGAGTATATTTTATTTATTTCAATATCTCTAATAAAACTAGAAATAATAAGCTGATGATAAATTAACAGTGTCCAAGGCAGCAACTTAGAAGAGACAGTTTTCATACCTTTTGTTTTTAACAGGTAGATCTATTGACCCAAAAAGTGAGCTAATGACTATGTCAAATATTTGCTGAATGATATCCTAATTACATGCAAGGTGCTTAATATTTTACATGTTTAATTTATTTTTCACAAGCATGCATAAGTATTAGTCCATTTTATAGATTGGAAAACTGATACTCAGGAAAAACTTTTCCTAAGTGGCATTATTGAGAAGTAACAGAGACCCCATAAAACATTAAATTTCCTAAATTAACCAGCCTGCTTGTTCATATGTCCTACCTGCCTTCCACCAGCAAGTTAAATTCTCTTTGCTTGTTTCACCAGCCACTTACAATCTCCTATTCAGCTTATAATGATGTTAATCTCTACAGCAACTATCAAATGTAGTTTGACTATTAGCCATTCTTATTATATACAATTTCATAATAAGAGCCTTATACATGTTTAATCTACTGAAGTTCTGTTCCATCAATAGATTGGAAGAGCCCTCCTTATCAAATCTTTATTCTAATGATTAATTAAAACATTGATTATCATAAGACTGGCGATGGATCCATGCAAATTCTTTTCTTTCTTATAACATAAATGTTTAATTGGCAGTGCTTATTTTAGTCAGTATGATATAGCATCTCTACTGTGTGTTCATCATCTCAGCAAGGTTAATTTAAAAATCTGTCAAAATAAAAATGAAATTAGAATTTTCTCCCTGATAGCTCAGTTGAACTGTCTATACAGGTAGTATAGGTTAATCAAAAGTGAAATTAATTCAATATGACTTATTTTAGCAAGATCCTTTTTTGGTTGTATTGATTACCACTGTTTCTTCTGAGGCTATATGTATGGCTAGCTTGATAATATTTAAACCCACATTTCAGAAATCATCCTTTTCTGTTTTGTTCTTTTCTAATTCTGAATATATTATCTGTCTACTATAACAGATTTTTTCTGTTTGTGTGTGTGTGTGTGTG
>NW_022196915.1:71931927-71938314 GCF_008632895.1 Mastomys coucha
TGTGTGTGTGTGTGTGCATATACAGCTGACTAGAGGTTTACTTTTGTATTATCTGCATAGAATAGAATAGCATATAGGCGATAATACCAGGTGGTAGGTAAGGACATGATACTCCCTAAATAATGTCAAAGTTCATGCAGAACACTCTTGATAGTCCTCATTAGGGAAATCTTCCCATCTGTCATTCAATAAGATGATTACCTAAACTCTTGGAAATGAGGACTACAACCTATTTGGAGAATGGATCCCTGAAATAAACCTACAATCCTGTATGCATTTAAATATTTACACAAAATAAAAAAAAAATGCAAAGGAATAAAATGTCACTGTACCACAAGTAAATTCATTAGTATTGTTTATGAGATAAGATCATTGACAGGGGAGGCGAAGTTGAGTTTGCTTCATATCGAAAGAAACAAAGAAAAAGTAGTTCACAATGCAGGTAGTCTTTAATATCCTGAAGCTTCAGCTAATAGTGAAATAACCATTTGAAATACTGGTTCCCAGCCTCACGTTCGCAACATTTAGGGGTAAAGAGATGTTTTCATAGATGTCACCTAAGGCCATCAGAAAACACAAATATTTTTATTATAATTGATAACAGTGGCGTAATTACAGTTATAAAGTAGCAAAATTAATTTTATGGTTAGGTGTCATCACATGAGGAACTTTATTAAAATGTCATGGCAGTAGAAAGGCTGAGAACAATTATGAATCATTTTAATGATTGACATTGAGTATTGTAAAGCACCGTGGAATATACCTTAAAGTTTGTGACATTTAAACATTGTGAAATGTGTAAAATAAGCTTATTGACATGTAATATCAAACACAACTATATTTTTGTAATGTGAAACTTAAATGTTAGCAGCTTTCAAGTAAAAAACGTTATTTACTACAATGCACACAATTTTGAACTTATCTTTTCCTGCCTAATGGAAATTTGTGTATTCTTTAACCAATGCTATCTCATGCCTTTGACATCTATCCTTTTGAAACTTCCATGTTACTCTGCATATTTTTGTAGTAAATATGTTTACACTCTATTTATAAGTTAAGCCATGCAGGGATTGTGTTTTCTCTCTGGCTTCTTTCATTTATCAAAGTGATGGAAGGTCATACATGACATTACAAATAAAATAATTTCTTCCTTTTGTAAAGTATATAAAATATTCCATTATGCTTCTATAGCACATTTTTCTTGTAAATACATTTGATAAGGACTTAATTTCTGAAATATACAAGAATTAGCCAACTGTTGCAATGAAAGTAAATGTAGTGTACTACTTACCTTTTTATGGATTTCTTTTACCTTTACCTGGAGTTTTCTGAACAAGTGCAAAGTGAGAATAGTCTTTATAGACTGATCCATCATGACAACCTCCTGTTACCTTCCTTAACAACGACAACAACAGACCATATTTTCACATTCCATTCACACATAAACATTTCACATGCCATTTCTCTTTCAATTCCAATTTCATGCAATTTACTTTAAAATCCCATATACCAAAAACTATGAGTATCTACTCTTTCAATTCCAATTTCATGCAATTTATTTTAAAATCCCAGATATCAAAACCTATATCAAGCTATTAATTATGTATCAGTATAGCCAATCAAATGCATATATACTTACGAGGATTACAAATGTTTAACTCTTCACTAAAAATTAACTTTATATGCATTCTGTCAGATTTAGCAAATGATTATGGGATATCTTTAGATTAATTATAATAAGAAGTTTTCAGAGAAACTTTTGAAAATTTCAACTTTCTGTCAAGTTTTCATGCTATAATACCAACCTATTCTTACATCCAAAAGAATCACAGGTATTATTCATCTTCGTGAACTTTTCTTTAATTTTCAACTCATTTATGGTTCTGTGAGATGAAACCTCATCATCTACCAAAACCTCACCATCTACCAGCACTCCTTAGCCATGTTTCTGGTAACTTTCCTGATCAGCTTGATGGCCTGTGGACACAGAGGCAAGACCCACTCACTCACTTCTGTGTGTTTGTAGCCAGTTTTGGAGTGTGAGGTTTTACATTGTCTGTTGGGAAAATTACATAGCTATTACATTTGTTTTTCATACCTGGTAACTATTAAGTTCCCACATTTCCTCTCACTGTAGAAGTTCTCAGAGCTTACCAGAATAGCTTAGCCCTTATAGGTACTCATTAAATGTTATATTCACAAATTGAAGACACTTCTCCCTTTTGATTCTAATAAGTGATATTATTAGAAGTTCTCTTGTCTTTTAGTTTTCATCAATAAATGCACTTTTTATTTGTTTCTGCTTTGTACTTTATTTTTTATATCCAGCACTTAGCTGTTTCCACATTTGGATACACTCATTGGGTAAAATGATCACTTTTAGGATATAGGTGTACGTGCTATTCTAATGGTAGATGGAGGCTAGCAAAATGACCTTTATAGCTTTAGCTTTTTATTAACCTCAAGGGATCACTTACTACCAGGAAATGGAGATGCAGTGGCCTCTAAGACTCAGTATTTTGCAAGATACTGTGAAATGACTTATGCTATTGGATGTAACAGCTCTGTATTTTTATTCTCTTCTCTTCAGGAACCTCCAAGACAAGAGGTCAATTTAGTCCCACTTTATCTTTAAAAAGATTTTAGTGTTCTTGACAGGTGTCAGATTATAAATCCTTAGAGACAACCGTTTTTCTGTTTGCCCTGAGAGCATTTAAAACACAGACAATTGACCATTCATGGTTTTCCTTCCTTTTCCCTTGTTCCTTACCTTATCCAAAGACCATAGCCCTGACATACAGACAGAGATTCCAGAGGTGAAGGAAATAATCTCCCAGATTTTTAATCAGTGAATTATTATCACAATCTCCCTATTAGGTAATCAAAAGACACATTCAATTCTCATTCTGGTACAACGTTTGTGTGATGCATACTTTCTTATTTCCTTTGAAGTGGATGTATTTATTTTGTAAAAGATACTGGGCAAGTTTATAGTCCAAAACTTTATCATTTGTATATCTGCAATGTCATAATTTGTGCTGTTAAAATCATATTAGGCATTAGAGAGGGAGAGAGATACATCAGTGGGTATGAAGAAGTTCAGGTGTGCTTTAGCAAATAAGCTTATAAGCAACTGAGGTAGAAATGATTTTCGTAATCATACTAAATTTGTTTTAATAATCTCAAAATACACTTTTAAAATTTAATGTATTTCTATACTTTAAAAGTTGTGATTTCTAACAATGGATACATTAAAGTTGCCATGATTTAATAACAAAATATCCTACGTTAGTACTTCTTTCCTTCGGACACATTTGCATGGACATAATCTCCACACACAAGAAACTGCTTGGTCACTGATAATGATGATAACTTGGCGCCATTTGAAGTGTGAGGCCAAATTCATATCAGAAGGGGTAGTCAGTCTTCTACTTGAGCCACAGAATTTGATCACATTGAGGAAGGTTATATACCTCAGCATAGGTGTATGACAATCAAAGTTGTGTGCTATGATCCCCGAGATGGTAACTATCAAATCTAGCTCTCTCTGTAATGGCTCCTTTGCTTTACTATCAGTGATGGCACTGCACATTATTTTATTGACAATGCATCACACTGACCACCCATCCTGTCTTCAGGCAGACATAAATTTTGCACCTTAACATCTATCTCCATAGACTTTCTTCATTTGAAACACTGAACTGAGACTCTATCTTGCCTATTCTTGGAGATGAAACTTGATGCAATTACCTAGTACATATACTTTCAGTTTTGTAGTCATCCTAGAAAAGCAGATTGGGGAATCCTAAACTTTATAAGGTGATGGTAAGATAGCCAACATTGAATGCCACACAGCTCAGAAGCACCATGGATCATTCTCTGTCCTTTGTCCTCAAACTTGTAGGAACTAGATCCCAGACTATTTTCACAATTACAACCAAAACTTGTACCAATATATTTCACTTAAATCTTTATCCATTTCCATATCTCTACTAGCAATGCAAAGAAGTAAATACTAAATAGATGATTTTTAAAACACCAGCTGTATGTAGAGAAGGAGTGACATTTTTAGACTCTGTCTATCCATCTATTTTGTATTTGCTTCACATTCACTATCAATGTTAAAAATAATTAGGATAGACAGTGATGGCTTAACACCATGTAATGGTCTCATTTTTTCCAGAAACTTATGATGCTATATTTTCTGTCATTATAACTCAAATATTTTATATCTCTTACCTCTTTCCTGTATGTAATGGTCTTCATAGAGAAACCTTTGCTTTCACAGGAAAGATAGCAGTGGATTTATGATTTTTTTCTGTTTAATCAATAAAGTATTGTTATACATCATAAATTTTCCCAATGTGTTCTGAGTTCAGAATTATTGTCATGGTTCTTAGGTCATGGCTGAGGATATATTTTGGAAGGCTGATCTCTACTTGATACTACAGAATTTGACTTGTAAGCTGCTCCTCTGTAGTGAATTGTCAGTTGTCATTTAGTGGCAGTATACTAATAATCAGACTCTCCATATTATCAAAAGTTTCTATCAAAAAATTAAAAATTTAAAAACAACTTCCTCAGCCTATTTTAATTATAAATGAATGAATCAAAATATTCTCTCTAGAATCCTTAAATGTCATCCTTTGCATCAATCTGCAATAACCTCCGTTCATGTGAACATAGAAACAATTAAATATTTATTGAGACTTGTCCTATTCTGCAGACATGGAATTAGTTGTGGGGAAATACAGAAATGAGTAATTTATTGTCACCCAACTCACAGTCTCATAAGACATGTCCAATTGCTTTACACATTTAGCGAAGTGTTCTCATTATTCTTTTCTCCTGACAGTACATGCTAAGAGAAGTTATACTAGAGACTAGATGAACAAATGGGAAAAAAATATGAAGCGCTTTTCTTGGATTGATTCTTCTTCAGATGACGACCAATAATTGTGCAAGTAATTGAGACCTTCTGAGACAACTGGCTTTCTGTAATTTAAATACCATACAGTCAGCCTTTTCTCTACATGCTCACTACTCTTTTGTTGAGTTATCCTTTAGTACTGGGGTAGAAATGCAGCTAATACACAAAGTTTAGGGTCAAGTGAAAAATCACCCGAAGCTTTATGGGTAATTAGGTTGGGTTATATTAGGCAAGGGAGTACTCATTAGTTACAATGCAAACGCTATGTGGTTACTAGACATTCAGATCTTGGCATGGTGTCTAGTTCAGCCCCTAATTACCTATTCACCAGACAATCAGCTTTGCAGCTATGGAAAGAGGGATCCTCAGGAAACATTGGCATGACACCTGAGAAACCTGGTGCCTAGCAGAGCAAATGGACTAAGCATAGCTTCATTATTTTATTAAAAAAAAAGACTTCTTTTGAACTTTTCAATCCAGTGGGAGAGCCACTTGAGACCTGTTCACATACATCCTTCTACGGGTCACTTAAAGTAGGTTGGAGGAGGTTACTGCATTAAAATACCAACTCTAGTGGTTGTCCAATACAGACTTTTTTTTTTTCTTTTTTTTTTTTTTTTTTTTAGATATTGAAAGCTTTACAAATCGAAGGGACAGAAAGGAAAATCCAAATTTCTCAGGAATGTTGCATTTCAGCCTGTATTAACACAACTTCTTTGGTAATGATGTAAGAAGAATAGTCACCTTTCCCAGTTAACACACACATATCTATGAAGGAGAAAAAGAACTCTAGCCCAGTAAATTCCTCTTCCTTCATAGTGTTATCTGGAATCAACCTCATACAACTCTGCTCAGGACAGTAAGAATAGCCAATGGAAACGAATTAAAAATAATATCCAATGGTTATATTTGTTGAATGTGTTGGTATGCCATCCACGTCTTTAAAGCCCTAATATAAGTAGTAAACATTCACAGAACTTTCTCTCTCTAAGAACCATTTCCCAATGTATAACTTTCATATAATTCTATGTGATTACTCAAATATCATGAATGCTTTAATGTATCAGCTACATTAGGTAACTTTGTAAAACAGGAAGGCTTGAATAGTTTCACTATTTTTTTAATGACTCAACTTTAAAAAGCTATGTATGTTCTTGAGTTGTTGCTTGATCTTTAAATGAAATTTTTCAGTTAGATAACGATTTCTTTATAAGAGATGATAAAAATTTTGAAAAGCACTTTAGAAACGACCAATAATTTTGGATATGTAGAATGGTGAGATCTTTCAACAGCTACCAAGTTCAGTAATCTAGGTTTGATTTCCTTAACTGACATGGCAAAAGAAGAAACTAAATCCTAAACGTTGCTCTGATAAAATAGTAAAAAATATGGAATACAGGAAGAACAACCCACATTCCACAAGGAACTCAAGAAAAAGGAAGACCAAAAGGTAGACA
>NW_022196915.1:71938853-71939467 GCF_008632895.1 Mastomys coucha
GTTTTTTGGAGGGGAAACTGGGAATGGAGAAATTCGCATATAAATAAAGAAAAAAAAAAGAAAAAAAATATGTTTTATATGAAACAAAATATCTTGTTATTAGCAGAAAAGTAACTAACTCTTAGCTTCAGCTTGGACTCAAAATAATTAAGTAAATACTAGGAAATGATATTAATAAGAATGAAACTCAAATATAATTTGCTTTATAATAAATTTAAATAAGATATGAGTGTACAGCATTAAAAACATGCACCACTGAATACCCAAAACCAAAAGATTTCCTTTTTTAATGAGGAAGACACCAATCCTTCTTAGAAGAAAAATCTGTCCCCTTAGCAAATATACACTCAGATAATATACCCATAGGATCAGAAGAAAATGATATTATTAATCCCAACTATTTCAAATAGTGATTTCAAAGTTGAATTGCCATTTATTTTTCCTGTTCAGTAGTTTCTTATATGACCAAAACACACTTTACAATTCAGTTGGATTGTCCATAATATATAACACAGTATCATCTCCTCGTGCTCTACATTTAAATGGGTTTGAAGTGCAGTCTTTGTTGTCAGCTGTGTTAGATTAGGCTCACAGCCATCCATTAAACTGAGTAC
>NW_022196915.1:71939477-71966425 GCF_008632895.1 Mastomys coucha
GTCCTTTGTTGGGCTTTCCTGGTAGGAGATGAAAAGATGTATAGTATATCACTAGGGGTCTGATGCTAGCTCTATCTTGCCCTGTTTATATTTGCTCCTTTTCTCAGATTCCTCTCCACAAAGAAATGTGGAAGCTAAGCCATTACATGCTTTTACCTCGGGGATGGTCCGCCTGAGCACCAGGAGCCAGGCAACTATTGACTGAACCCTCTGGAAGTGTGAGCCAAATATATAACTCCTCCTCTAAGGTGATTCTGCCTGGTGCTTTGTCATAGTTAGCAATACGGTCAAGCTTAAGTGCACTCCTGCAAGGCTGGAACAACGGTAAAGGTACTACAGTGGACTCCTATCTGCCTACACATACCCTTAGAAAACCAAGTCCATCTTTCATCTCTCCTGCCAATTCTGTTTCAACGATGTTTAAGCCTTCTATGTCTTCTCTAAATGTTCCTCCTTTACCACTATATTCTTGATTAATGATGAAAACCAACTTCAGAGACATATTAAGAATGATTCCTGTATAGATTTTTCACTTTAGAATAAATGTGTAATCACAGCAGGACTATTTGTCAGTGATCCATCCAAACAAAAGCAAAACATAAGGATGCCTGACTCTGCTGCTTCTAAGAGCCTTTGGAAAAGGAGTTGTTGCTAAATGCAATTCATGGTCAAATAAGTGAATAAACAGAGATTAACAATTAAAAAAAAATAAGAATTAAGTAAGAGTTTATCCAGAACAACAGTGAAACATAAAGAGTTAATATGATCAGTAGGTTATACTACAAATAGCATTTAACACGATATTTAAGCAAAATAAACTTCCTTATTTTTTAGGTTAGTAAAGATGTATAAAAATTCAAGGTTAAGTCTTGGGTTAGAATTAGCTTTAGGGTTATAAGGGCACACTTTTTATTATTTTGGGTAGACAGACAACTAACTTCAATAAGATACTAGAAATCAGATTAAGGGTGAATTCCCCCCTATGTACTCAAGAATATAATTTCTGAAAGTTTATTATATATGCAAAATTATTATAATTATTAAACCTATGTGGCTTCGATATGCATAGTTGTGGATAATATAATGAAATAATTTATGCATATTTCATATTTAATGCCTTTAAAACACTCTCTTATCTTTTTATTATAAAGAAACTTCAAATATTCAAACACTGGAGCCATATTTTTCCATTAACAGGTGACAGCACAGAAGTGTCTGCTCTCGTAAGACAGAGCAGACAGATTAGACATGTTTAGCAGTTCTTGCTGATGTCACTAGTAAAGCTCTCAGAAAACAAACTCATAATTTCAGAATTACATCAACCAGTTTCTGACACAGATTGCTAGAACATTCTATTCATTAGATAATGTGTTAACTGCATTGTGCAATTACACTGTGTGAGGCTGATGATTTGGTGAACTTAAATGACTTCAAACAAAACAACCTAAGAGTGAGTCCAAACAAAATCTTTCAGCCAAATACCTTTTAATTAAAATATGCTTTTCCAAAGCTCAGTGCCCATGTTAGTGTTCTCCTTACCATGAATTTCCAAAGAGCCTAATAGCTAAACTTAGGTGAAATAGATTTATCCTGCCCATTTACTTCATAACTAATTAAGAACTGAAATCATATATTCCTCACACAGGATAAAATGCTGTCAGAATTTGTGTCTTAAATGCCACTGATAAATAACTTAGATAAAATAACTTATATTAAAAAATTACATTCATAAACTGCATTGGGCTCATAACATTAGGTGTATAGATAATTATACATGTAAACATATATTTTAAATAAATTTATATTGAGTTTCACAGAAAACAACTGGTAAGTTTCAAAGCAAATATAAGAAAATAATCCCTACATTTTAGAAAAGGATAATAATATGGTAAAGCTAAAATAGAATCCTCTAGTTGGTTTAGCATCATGCTACAAAAAGTACAAAACAGCAAAATCATTTTTCCTTTTCATTTAATTTTTGTCCTATAAATGTACCCCTCCCTGTATCCACACTGCCTCTAATATAGCCAAGACTTCCCTCTTGTGGCTGGTTGATGTCAGTATATGTTTTATCTTTCAAGTGAACAATTTCTTAAATTGTCTCAGAAATTGGACTTTAGGAAGTAAAATTGCACAGCTTTCAATGTGAAATCACGCACAGGAAGTATCTAAATTGAGTACTTAATTCTCAGATAGATTTTAGATTTGAGATACACTCACATATTTTATATTTTTTTCCAGTCAATTCTTCCTTACTGGGTTTAAGATCTCTGCCACCCTGTATAGTAATATCCTGCATTTGCTTGGTTAACATTTCCACTCACAGTCCTCATGAGAAGCTGTTGAATAATGTTTCATATTAAATATTTTCTGTACTCTGTAGGCCATTCTTTCAGGCTCATATTAATTGGAAAAGAACTGAAAACAGTATGTTGATTCATTAGTTCAAAAAGAACCATTCTGTTTTTCCTGAAATTTAGGGTTTATGCACAGGATGAGATGATAAACATGTAAACTTTAATCTTTTTTTTAGGATTTATATTTTATTTTATAAATTAATTTATTTTTACACTCCATATTCCATTCTCTGCCCCCCCAATCCACCCTTCAACTATTCCACATCCCTCACCTCCTCCCTAACCCTCCTGACCACATGGATGCCCCCAGCCCCTACCCCACCTGACCTCTTAACCCCCTGGTGCCTCCAGTCTCTGGAGAGTTAGGTGCATCTTCTCTGAATGAACACACACCCAGAAGTCTTCTGACTCAGCAACAAGCAGCAGAAAGAGTCAGATGCAGATATTTTCACCCAATCCATGGATAGAAGCAGCTGACTCCTGTTGTTGGATTAGGGAAGTCTGAAAGAAGCTGAGGAGACGGGCTATCCTGTAGGAGGACCAGCAGTCTCAATTAATCTGGACCCCTGAGAGCTCTCAAACACTGGACCACCAAACAGACAGCATACACCAGCTGATATGAGGCCCCCACATACAGTAGAGAACTTTAATCTTATGTCATGATTTGCTTTGAGTTAAAACATTTCACTTACGGAAAGCAAAGCAGTAAACAGTAGAAGACTGATAGGGAATGAAGAACAGTTTTCAGCATCTGTGTGATACCTTTTACAATCAACCTAACAGGACTCAGAAGATCCTTTGGCGTTATCACTAACTCATTTTTTTTGTAGATAAGGAAGGATTTTGTTTTTTGTTTTTTGTTGTGTTTTTTTTTTACATCTATCACTTTTATTGTATTTCTTTTTTTTTAGATATTTTCTTTATTTACATGTAAATTTCTTCTTTCCCAGTTTCTCCTCCAAAAAACAGACAAACAAACAAACAAAACCAACAAGAACAAACCCCTGTTGCCTCCCCCTCCCCATGCCTGCCACCCCACCCTCTCCCACTTATTGGCCCTCACATTCCCCTACACTGGGGCACAGAACCTTCACAGGGCTGAGGTCCTCTCCTCCTATTGATGATCGAATTTGCAATCCTCTACTATACACATGCTGCCAGAACAATCAGACCCACCATGTGCAGTCCTTGGTTGGTGGTTGAGACCCTGGGAGCTCTGAGGGTACTAGTTAGTTCATATTGTTGTTCATCCTAAGGGGCTGCAAACCCCTCAGCTCCATAGGTCCTTTCTCTAACTCCTTCATTGGGGACCGTGTACTCAGTTCAATGGATGGCTGTGAGCTTCTACATCTGTATTAGACTATCATCCTGAGTGAGGTAACCCAATCACAAGAGAACACACATGGTATGCACTCTCTGATAAGTGGTTATTAGCCCAGAAGTTTGGAATACAAGAAGAACAACCCACAAACCACAAGAAACTCAAGAAGAAGGAAGACCAAAAGGTGGACATTTCATTCCATCTTAAAAGGGGGAACCAAATACCCATGGAAGGAGTTGCAGAGATTAAGTATGGAACAGAGACTGAAGGAAGGACAAGCCAGCCTAAATATAACTATCTCCTGAGAGGCTCTGACAGTTTTGTTTTGTTTTTTTAACAATTTTCTTGTATGAGCCTCAATTGAGAATATTATACTTCTTATATTACACACTTTGGCCTGCTCATCATTGTTTGCTAACAACTAAAAATACTAACTTTTGGTAATTGTTTGATCAAAATTGTAGGTAAAAGATTATGGTTCAGTTGGAAAAATAAAGCCTATTGATTATTTGCCTGAAAGGAAAGGTATTAAAGATATATTCGCTTAGCAATTGGCTTTTCCCCCTGTTTTTTGGTGAGATATCTTGGATGCTGTGAAACAGTATGAGTATAACAATAAATACATAAATAAATAAATTAATTAAATAAAGTCCAACACACTACTCTATGTTATGATAAGAGCATGCTGTGTGACTTTTCCTGGTATAATATAAATCAAAATCTATTCAACTCAGATAGAGCAGTGATAATAAAGTAAAGAATTCTACCAAAATCTAATGTACTAAATAAGTGAGTTTATCAGAGTTATTTACAGATGTATATGTGACAGGTTACCTACAGGGTCATGGAAGACACAAAAGCAGCTACATCGCTCACGAGCTCTCACCAGCATGAATGACATATTTTGCAAATGACATCCCTGGAGTTTCTTACATAAATTGCAGATAGAATGGAAAGGGGAGTCTTTGCTCTCACCCAAAAAAGTATTATTGCTTTTATGACTTCAGGGTGGAGTCTGTAAGTTTCCTGTAAGTTTCAGACACTTCTGAGATTCCTTAGCTGTTTTTTTTTTTCTTTAGCATTACGAATCATTTCCTCAAGAATAGAATATTTCAATTCAGAAGAAAATTTTACCACATAGAACAAAATATTTCAAAAGTTAACTATTATATGTATGTGAACATGTCTTTAGGCCTAAAGCTCAGAGCCAGATACAAGTCCTGCAAAAATGTTTGTATCATTAATCAGATTGGCAATATTCGCTATTTTAGTATAGGGTAAAAACTAGATTGTCTCATGTTTGATAAAATTGAAGAAATATCACTTAAATGAATAGGAGAAAAATATTTCAAACATAAATCATTACCTATCATACGTGGTGTCCCAGTTTGCTTTCTATTGCTGAGATAGAACACTCTGACTAAATGTAACTGGGAGAGGAAAGATTTATTTAGCCTACATATTCTGGTCACAGTCCATCAAATCAGGTAAGCCATTATGTACTTCAAGCAGGACATGAATCTGGAGACAGGAATTCAAGTAGAAGCCAGGAAGGAATACTACATACTGTCTTGGTCCCCCATAGCCTCCTAAGGCTGCTTTATTAAACTACCCAACACAACCACTCAAGGGGTGGCACCATCCCCTAGAGGCTGGGTTCTTTCATATCAATAATTAATCAAGTAAATGCCCTCCATGAAATACAGAGATGTTGTCTCAGTTGAGGTTCCTATGCTCAAATTACTGAAGCCTTATCAAATTTATTCAAAACTAACCAGGCAACGGTAAATCACTGTCATTTTGAGAACTCTTGCTTTTAAAAATTGTACAGAAACTTGAACATATTTAAAAAATGGCTCAACATAGGAATGATATTGTTCTTCAGAGAATTCAAATGTCCTGTAGAAATTAGAATGTTTCAGGCAAATGCTTTATTCATACCCCAGAATTGTGCAAGATCCTCATTGATTGTTCTGAAGTGTACTTTCTTTGCAGCAATCTATTTTCACTGATCCATAATTAAAGCCTCTCCAGGCATGAATAAATATGTAAGAGAGATTGAAAGTTGCCATTATTTAAAATGTTATTTACTTCTGCATTTTAATGAATAGGAAGTGATCTGTAAAACGTTTGCTTAGTAAGGCTGACAGAGATTGGAGGTTGACAGCGAACATCAAGATTTCCCTTTTTTTTTTTTTTTTTTTTGAGCAAATGTACTTTAGAGATTTTGGCCTTCCAGAGCTAAGCATGCCTTTTGAGTTTCAAATTATCTGAGTTACATTTAATTCCATTAGAAATAAAGCATGAGACAGTAAAAATGGATATATCTGAGAAATGCCATCATTCTTAATCCAATGTCTTAGAGAATCTTTCAGAGAAATAGCAAGGGCTGTCAAATACTGCCTATCCAATGGACCATATTAGATTTATACTGTGATGCATGCTCATGTTGAAGGCAGGGCTATATTACTAAAGCATACAATAGACTTAAATACAGAAGACAATTCTGGCCACATTTTTGCCATAAGTAATAAATCCATAAGGTGTCTATCCCTTTCAGTTTTCATAAAGTGTCAAATGCATCTCACTAAAGTGTTTAGCTAAAACAAAAGACAGATCAATCATATAGTTTAATATACAGAAGTATTCACAGAATAGATTGAATCTACAATGGGAAAAATAAACATTCGACCATGATATGTTTGAATCCTTTTTACTGCAATGGTGATAAGTTAGTGAATATAAGTTCAAGTTAAATAACTCTATTGTAAGTACATATTAGTGTATTGTATTTTCTTTTTGTCAGACAAAGTAACCATGTTTTAAAGCTTCAATACACTTGTTTTCAGGTAATTTTGATAAATAGATTTTTCTACAAGTAAAGGTTTTGGTAATTAAACATCTAGATACATAAATTAATATTAAATTTATTCTGTACACAATGGCTTAGTCAACTTTTGGGAAAATAAAATAATAGAAATTGTTTAGAAAATTGCATTAAAAGTGAAGAGATGCAACATTCAAATCAAGAAATAAAAAGTCAATAAAAACACAGAAGTTTTGTGGCATAAAACGAATTTTAGGAAATAAAATTATGTAAAATGAATAGAATATACAAAATTTGTTGAATGTTAATTTGTTATTCATAATAGTCTTTAATATAAATTCTATTAACTTTATTTTGTATAAATTCAGTTTTTCATTACTATAAACTTAAAGGTAATAAGAGGCTACAGAATTAAAATTCTAAAATGATAAATTTTTACTACATGTAACTATGAAACTTTTTATGGACAAATATATGACTACATTAAAAAAATCTATTGTAACACTAAATCCTAAAGTACTTGCACACAAAATAGCATCATCCAAGTTGAAAGCTTATTATTAAAACTTTAAACTTTAAAAAGATAAATCTGGAATGATTGTAGTACAAAACAGATTTATTCTGGATTTTACCAAATAGTTGAATAATTATCAATAGAAATGAGTCAAAAGAGAACAAATGTGAGCTCAAGTGTCCCATACTTTATTTCCTAAAAAGGCTAGCTACCCTGTACTGGAAATTTTCAGATCCTAACCACATAGAAAAGAGACTTCTCAACCATAGGAACCCACCTCAGTAGACACCTGAGTATTCAGCTTGATTCGTTTGACTGCAGTCTGCTGCATGTTAAGCCAGATACTGAGGAAAGAGACCAAGCACATGCCTTTCCAACTGAATGGCTAAGCAGGTTGCATCTGAGCTTCCCAGTCAGCTCATTGTTGGTCACCATTCAAATCCTACATTTGAGTTGGGCTTCTCTTTGTCATTTAAAATTTAATCCCAAGGTTCCACTATTGGCTAATACATTGTTTACATCATACATTGCACCATGCAAGTATAGCCTTGTGTCTAACAATTGCTGTATATTTTAGTGTAGAAAACTCAAGAAGTGAGTTTTAGTATTAGGATGAGTGCACTCATCTGAAAACATATGGGCCTAGTAAGCAGGCCATGTTTAATTATAATACTTTTCATTGCAATCATTTGAAAGAATTAAAGAGACCACAGAAATCTAAACATCACAAGCAATCCTTTGTTGTCCTCACTGCTAGCTCTCTCTATATAGCTTTCTTGAGATATGGCTCTTTAACCCTGAGGTTTGAAGGTGATAATTTTGACAAGATATCCTTTCTTTCCCCATGTTGGACACAATTTGTTCTTTAACATGATGTTGGACATAATTTGTTCTTTAACATGATGAAGGAGTCCTTTTGTTTGAAGACTACACTCTACCACGTCTTTTAGGGTCCTTTGTGTTCTTTAAACACACATCAAATACTATGCCATCTGATTTTTCTTTAAAATCTATAATCTCTCTCTTTCTCTCTGCCTCTCCCTCTCCCTCTCTCCCTCTATCTCTCCCTGTCTCTCCATCTCTCTCTGTAAAATGTAGATGCAGATGTGTGTGAACATATACATAAAGCTATATATGCACATGTGTGTTATTGCATGTGGAGAATAGAGTTCACTGATATTTGACTTCATCAGTCATTTTCCTATCATATTTTTAAAACTAGTTCTTTTATTTTTGATATTATTATATAATTACATTATTTCCTATTTCCTTTTCTACCTCTAAATGCTCACATATAGCTTTGCTTGCTGTCTTTCCAAATTCCAGTTGAAGCTTCTTTTTAAATTATTTGTTGTTTCCTAAGAGTGTGTGTGTATGTGTGTGTGCGAGAGAGAGAGAGAGGGAGAGAGAAAAAGAGAGAGAGAGAGAGAGAGAGAGAGCATGTGCATGTGTGTGTGTCCACTATAGAAAGGCACAACTATCAAAGTATAGAGTTGTGGAGCCTGGTCCCACTTGATACATCTGTAGTACAACTATTAGGCCTGAGTCTCAGAGATAATTGCTAAAATGGGAGCAGAAAAATTCTAAGAACCAAGGGATCAGAGAGTTTACTGTGAGATTATGTCTCCTAGTAATGTCAGAAGCTTCAGATGGAAAGTCTTACCAACGTGACTGCCAAAACATGAGGTAAACAAGACATACTAAGATGAGCAAGGGAAAGTTCTACCTATTTTTTTGAGACAAGGTCCTGTACCGATTAACTCACTGAGTTGTATAGATGGGCTTAACAATAAGCCCTAAGTATCCTCCTATCTCCAGTTCCCTTCCACTAGGACTTCCTGTACATGCATCTTTTCTAGGCATTTTGCACATATGCTGGGGTTCTGAAATTATCTTTTCCTGCTTACACACGAGCACAATCCATATCGGAATGAGCCATCCTGCCAGCCCTCTCTGGCTCTGTCAAGAAACAAAAAAAGTTCGATTCTTACGTCTTATCAACCCATTTTTTATTTTTATTAGATTTGGTTTTGTTGCTTTTCTTTTGAATATTACTAATCTTTGAATCCTTCAGTACCCCTAAATATGGCATTGTCCTCACTAGGTACTCCATAAGCATTTGCCCAATAGTCAAATCAAAAAGTCCTCACATATCCTAGCCTAATAGTAAAGGAAGCAGAGCAAGAGCTCCAGCAAATATTAATAATTTTAATCTAATTCTAGTTTTACACATCCTCACAATGCAATTTCAGCTCAAATAATGTGGTTCCAAAAAAGGACTACTTCTATATTTCCATCAAGTTTCTTTGTTATGTGATTGCTAAATTGCAACTGAGTAGCCAATGCCCTGTGCTTCAGTCTTGTCCTTTAATAAAGCTCTATAAAATGGGTGGATTGTGGAAAATAAGAGGACATTATCAAGATCAGAGAGCTAACATACAGAAGTGGCTGATTGGCACATCCCTTGGAGATCACACATTATTCATGACTGTTCCTTTTCTTAGGTCATTGAGAATTCCTAAAAATATGTTGTGTACAGATTGTTAAATTAGAAGATGTATAGCAATCAATGAAAAAGGATATACAAAAATCATTCAGACTTTTACTTTGACCAACTATTTAGAAACCTGTGCCCAAAAGAAATTGACCAGTTTTGACATTTGAACAGTTAGTGAGCTATTTATAGTTTCTAAAGAGAATATCAGTATCTGTGAGGGGAGTCTTTGATAACTTAGAGAAGTTTGATGATTGTAGTTGATCCAAAGTTAAAGATGGTATATTAGGGTAGGGAGATGTTTTATGAATAAATCAGTTTACTCCAAACTATTTATCTTCTTTCTTGCTTTCACCCCACTGCCTATGCTTTTTCCATTTTTAGTTACATTTCTTACACAGTTTAGTAAATATTCATGTGATGTAGCATTTACTAAAGTGAGTTGCATGAAACAACTTTATGATATGCGCTGAAATGAAATGAAACAATTATACTACAAGCCTGGAATATATTACATAATCCAGTACTCTCATTTGAAATGTAATTTGCATTAAAATATAACACATATTTAAATATAAACCTGTATATTAATGATTTTAAAATTAAATGGTTGTTTTGGATATAACCATGTCTATTTTTTTTTGGTGGAGAAATTATATCTTTTACTAAAGAAGTTGGTAAATACTATAAATACTACAAGAGTACTAAAATATTATTTATTAATCAATTGATGAGCAAAATGATAAATTGATTTTTTCAGTCCACATTCTTTATGTGCTATACTCCTTACTTACTTCTCCTTGGCCTGAAAATAATCTTCTATAACTTTAGTAATAGATCACACTGGGTGCTGAAGAGATGGCTTAAAGGTTAAGAAATTATATAGTTTTTACAAAATCTATGCAACTTCAAGTGAAAATGAATTATATGTCAAAGAGTCATGATTCTTAACACAAATAATATATCATTAATAGTAATGATTAATACTTAACTGCATTATGTCACTCAGCAATGAGAATTAGCCTAAAAATACATCATATTTTGAAACATGAGAAAATATGTGATTTTTTAAGTTAAAAAATTGATGAAACTAATAGAACAATGAAGACTTAAGACTATCTGGACTCTGAGTCCATTCTTCTATTAACTATGCACTTGTTTTCAATATGGTTATATATTTTTTATGGTTTTTTTTTAGAATTAAGGACAAAAGGATAGGAAGAAAGGCAATAAATATTTTATTTTAAATATTTTTATTTTAATTTTGACAATATAACAAAAGTAGATCATTCTTTTATTTCTCACCACTAAGCCTTCTGTGCACAACTACCACTACTATCAGCGTCGCCAACACCTGCTCTCTTTCAATATCATAGTTCCTTTTTCATTAATTGTTGTGAAATCACTTTTAAAAGTACAATGTATTTAGGAATACTACTTGAAAGAAAATGAGGGTAAACAAGCAGATACTTGATGCTTGCATGTGTATGCTTTTGTGTTTTTAATTTATCCTGTTACACAGCTCTCTGCACTATTAAAACCTGTGTGAAATAGGATTTTTATTTTAACTCTAACCATGTATATCTACCTCATTTATATTTTTAAATAATTTGTAATTTGTGAATTTTATATTTTATTGAAATTCATATCAATAAGTAGCTGCTTTTGTTGAAGGTCAAACTTTTGTCATCTCTTATATTTCTGTTAATTATTATTTTTCTAAGACACTTTGGAAAGTAATCATGTTGTTCATCTAAAAAAATAAAATAAACAATCAACATATATAATGAATTTATGTGCTAGATTATTGGATGTTAAAAAAGCTTATGTATTCAATGACTTCAGTAAATGTTTATTTTGCGTTCCTAGCATCAGGGCAAAGATTAAAATAAGTGTTGTATTCAGTGTTCTATTACTGTGACCATGGCCGTGACAACTTTTTAATTGAGACTGGTTTACAATGCTTCATTCAGTATAAGCATCAAAGGGAGTATTGGGGTCTTCAGGCAGACATGATGCTGGAGATCTACACTGGATTCAGAGAGAGCAAGGAGAGAGAGAGTCTAGGCTTGACTAGAGCTTTTGAATCTTTAAAGCCTAACCGGAGGAGCACACTTCTTTCAACAAGGTCAAGCCTCATAATCCTTTCAAATAGTGCCACTCCCTGGGGAAAAAGCAGGATGTAGAGAAAGAGGAACATTCTTTCCATTATTGGTGGGATTGCAAGCTGATACAACTACTCTGGAAATCAGTTTGGCACTTCCTCAGAAAATTGGACATAGTAGTACCTAAAGACTAAGCTATATCACTCCTGGCGATATACCCAAAAGATGCTCCAACATGTAATAAGGACACATGCTCCACTATGTTCATAGCAGCCTTATTTATAATAGCCAGAAGCTGGAAAGACCCCAGATGTCCCTCAACAGGGGAATGGATACAGAAAATGTGGTACATTTACACAACAGAATACTACTCAGCTAATAAAAGCAATGACTTCATGAAATTCTTAGGCAAATCGATGGAACAAGAAAATATCATTTTGAGTGAGGTAACCCAGTCACAAAAGAATATACATGGTATGCACTCACTGATAAGTGGATACTAGCCCAAAAGCTCAGAGTGCCCAAGATACAATTAACAGACCACATGAAGCTCAAGAAGGAACACCAACGTGTGGGTGCTTCAACTCCTTAAGAAGGGGGAACAAAATCATCAAGTGAGGAAATACAGAGACAAAGTCTTGAGCAGAGACTGAAGTAAAGGCCATCCAGAGTCTGCCCCACCTCAGGATCCATCCCATATACAGACACCAAAACCAGATGCTATTGAGGATGCCAATAAGTGCTTGCTGACAGGAACCTGATACAGCTATCTCCTGAGAGGTTCTTCCAGAACCTGACAAACACAGAGGTGGATGCTCAAAGTCAACAGTTGGACTGAGCACAGGTTCCCCAATGGAGGAGTTAGAGAAAGGACTAAAAGAACTGAAGGGGTTTGCAACCCTATAGGAAGAACAACAATGTCAACCAACTAGTCTCCCCAGAGTTCCCAGGGACTAAACCACCAACCTACGAGTACACATGGAGGGACCTATGGCTACATCTGCATACTGTGGCAGGGGATGGCCTTGTCTTGCATCAATGGCCCTTGTTTCGGGGAAGATTCAATGCCCTAGTGTAGGGGAATGCCAAGGCAGGGAGGCAGGTGGGGGAATGGGGGAGCACCCTCATAGAATGAAGAAGTAGGAGGATGGAATAGAGGCTTTCTGGAGTAGAATCCAGGAAAGGGAATAACACTTGAAATATAAATAAATAAAATATCAAAAAAGAGAGAAAGTAACAGAAGATGTGGAATCCCTATAAAAATGAAAAAATTATGTGTGTCTGTATGTGTGTGTGTGTGTGTGTGTGTGTGTGTGTGTGTGTGTGTATCTTCCTGTCTGGCTGTATCTTCACCTAGAGACATAGCAACCAGTCATTATCATGAAGGCATCATTTGTTGTGTATAAAGTTACACTATATAAAATAGAATTGGCAGCCCAAAGCTGCCAACATTGTGCCAACATACTTGGGAAATCCATGGAACTATTTCAAGCAAGATCCAAAACTGTCAAAATGCATTGTGTAGCGTTTATAATGACATTTTTATTAATTATTAATTTCCTTAAATTCCAGCCATGCCCTTGTCCTGATCCCTCCCTCCCTCTTGCCTGTAAGAGGGGGATCCCACCCACTCCCAGATATCACCCTTTCATGGGGCCTCAAGTTTCTCCAGGATTAGGAACATCTCCCACCGAGGCCAGAGTAGGCAGCCCTCTGCTGTACATTTGCCAGGGGCTTCAGATGGACCTGGGGATGCTTCCTGGTTAGTGCCTCAGCCTCTGAGAGCTCCCAGGGGTCCTGGTTGCTTGAGACTGCTGGTCTTCCTATGTGGTCTCCTTCCCCTTCAGCTTCTTCAGTCCTTCTGCTAATTCTACCTTAAGGATCCCTGACTTCAGTCCAATGGTTGGTGTAAGTTTTGGCATCTATCTCAGACAGCAGCTGGTAGAGCCTTTCAGAAAATGGCCATGCCAGGCTCCTGTCTGTAAGATTATCATAGCATCAGTAATAGTGCCAGGCCTTGATGTTGCCAAATGAGATAGATACCAATTTGGGCTGGTCACTGGGCAGCCTTTCCCTCAGGCTTTTCTCCATTTTTGTACCTGCATTTCATTTAGACTGGAACAATTCTGGGTCAGATATTTTGACTGTGGGTTGGTAACCCTATCCCTTCACTTGGAGTCCTGTCTATCTACTGGAGGTAGACTCTTCAAGTTCCATCTCCCCACTGTCAGGCATTTCATCTAAGGTCATCCCCATTGAGTCCTGGGAGTCTGTCACAGCCAAGGTCTCTGGACTTTCTAGAGGGTCCCCTCATCTCCAGTCCCCAGAAGCTGCATATTTCCATTCACTCTCCTGCCCCTCTGGGTTTCTCTCCTGTCCCCCATACCTGACCTGGTTCACTTTTCCTCCTTCCCTTCTCCTCTCCCACCCAGATTGCTCATTTCCTCTAACTCTTATGTCTACTTTGTGCCCCCTTCTAAGTGAGATTGAAGAGTCCTCACTTGTGCCTTCCATCTTGTTATATTTAAAGTCTGTGAATTTTATCCTGGTATTCTATACTTTTTTGGCTAATATTTAGTAAATATTAGAAAATCCACTCATTTTGCCAAAAGGCCACTCATTTACTTTTGGGTCTGGGTTAACTCACTCAGGATGCTATTTTCTTATTCTATCTATTTGCCTTCAGAATGTATGATGTTCTCTTTTTAACCACTGAATAGTATTCCACTGTGTAAACAAACATATTTTCTGTATCTATTTTTTGGTCGAGGGATGTCCAGGTTGTTTCTAGCTTCTGGCTATTACACATAAGGCTGCTATAAAAACAGTGGAGCACATGACCTTGTGGTATGATAGAGCATCTTTTGAGTATATACCAAAGAGTGGTATAGCTGGGTCTCCATGTAGGTCTGTTTCCAATTTATAGAGGAATTGCCAGATTGATTTCCACAGTGGTTGTACTAGTTTGGAATCCCACCAGCAATGGAGGGGTATTTCTTTTTCCTCTGCTGAAAAGTCTTTGTTTAGCTCTGAACCCAACATTTTAACTGGGTTAATTTATTTTTTGGAGATTAATTTCTTGAGTTCCTTATATATTTTGGATATTATCCATCTATTTAATGTAGGGTTAGTGAATATTCTTCTGTGCTCTTTTAAGATTGGGTAACCTCACTCAGGATGATATTTTCCTATTCCATCCATTTGCTTAAAAATTTCATGAAGTTATTGTTTTTAATAGCTGAGTAGTATTCCATTTTGCAAATGTACCACATTTTCTGTATCCACTCTTTTGTTGAGGGACATCTGGGTTGTTTCCAGTTTCTGGATATAAATAAGGCTGCTATGAACATAGTGGATCATGTTGGAGCATTTTCTGGGTATATGTCCAGGAGTGGTATAGCTGGGCCCTCAGTTATTACTATGTCCAATTTCCTGAGGAACCACCAAACTGATTTACAGAGTGGTTGCACCAGCTTGCAATCCCACCAACAATGAAGGAGTGTTCCTCTTTCTCCACAACCTCTCCAGCACATGCTCTCACTTGAGTTTTTAATCTTAACCATTTTGACTGGTGAGAGGTGGAAATCTCAGGGTCATTTTGATTTGCATTTCCCTGATAGCTGAGGATGATGAACATTTTTTTCAAATTGTTTCTCAGTCATTCAAGATTCCTCTGCTGAGAATTCTTTGTTTAGCTCTGCACCCCATTTTTTTAATTGGGTTATTTGATTTTTTTGGAGCTTACCTTCTTGAGTTCTTTATATACTTTGGATATTAGCCCTCTCTTTAATGAAGGGTTAGTTAAAATTCTTTTTTCAATCTGTTGGTTGCCAATTTGTCCTCTTGATGGTGTCCTTTGCCTTACTAAAGTCTTTCAATTTCCTGAAGTCTCATTTGTCAATTGTTGATCTTAGAGCCTTAACCATTGGTGTTCTGTTCAGGAAAATTTCCCCTGTGCCCATGACTTTTCTAGCACTCTTTCCCAATTTCTCTTCTGTTAGACTCAGTGTACCTGGTTTTATGTGGAGGTCCTTGATCCACTTGGACTTGAGCTTTGTGCAAGGTGATAAATGTGGATCTATTTTCATTCTTCTGCATACAGACTGCCAGTTTGACCAGCACCACTTATTGAAGATGCTCTCTCTTTTTTCACTGTATGTCTTTAGCTTCTTTGTCAAAGATTAAGTGTCCAAGGGTGTGTGGGTTTTTTTTTAATGGGTCTTCGATTCTATTCCATTGATTGACCTGACCTATCTTTCTCTATACAAAATACTATGGGATTTTTTTGTCATTATTGCTATGTAGTGCAGCTATGTAGAAGTCAAGAATGGTGATTTCTCCCAGAAAATCTTTTATTGTTGAAATTGTTTTAGCTATGTTGGGTTTTTCTGTTTCTCCATATGAAGTTGACAATTGTTCTGTCCATGTCTGAGAAGAATTGTGTTGGAATTTTGATGGGGATTGTATAGAATCAAGAGAATAGATTTCATAAAATAAAACAAGTAGTGAGACCAAATTAGAATTTCTTACAATATTGAGTTAGAGAGATGATAAGGACCTGAATGACAGTAATGGAGATTAGCATGTAGATGAATCAGACAGTCTTTGGGAAGTAAATTGAAGGTGAGGAATTCATTTGATGTGTACAGGAAGGTGTAGTGAGCTAAAGTTTTCTCTTCCCTTTCATTCAAACCTTGATGGTTTTTCCTCAGTATAACAGTTTGAAGATACACAACTTTTCACTGAAATTAAGTATAAATGAAGTCATAATGATAGGATCCCCAAAGGACATTAATGGTCCTTTTAAATAAAAAGTGAACAGAATTTAGTTTCTCTTTACCACATGTGAGCACAATAAACACACACTCTCTAGTGGCTAAGAAGTCTTCCTAGCCATTGGCTATCCACAAACTCAAGCTGCTTAGAACCATTAGAATCAATCTGCCAGAACCATTAGAAGTCAGGTCTAGGCTATCCAATGTGGGGGCCTTTGATTTTGCAGTTTAAGTAAGGCAGAGAATGAGCTTGACTCTAGCTTTAAATAGTTTGAACAAACTGTTTATAGTTGGAAACTTAAACTAAAATAATGACAACAGGATGAAGACTGTTAGGAGAAAGATGGTTTCATTTTGGAAATGCTAAATTTGAGGCAAGAATTCCTTATAAACACTTTCATCTGTACAGAAAACCAAAGATAAATGCCAAAAAGGAGGAGAAGACGAAAGCTCCTGTAAGACACCAGCATGTGTAGACTCGCTCGATTGCACCTCAAATATCTCCAAATAAATATTCTTTCTCTATGCATCACATAAAGTAAGATGAAAGGTAAATTGCCTGGAGCTAGCTGCAAAGTCAATAAATATTTTTGCATACTCAGCCTCTTTTTGTGAACCTTGCCTTTCCTCGAGAGAACTTTCATTTCCTGAGGGATGAGTCATTGTAGAGACGGGCTTATTGATTGTAAGTGAGAAACTAGCTAAAGAATTTCATCTTGGTTTCTTCGTAGTCACAGGGAAACAAGGAAAAGTCACCTGAAAAGAAAAACTCATTATAAAGAGTCGAAATTCTTTCTTTAAAGAATATAAGCTCCAACACATTATAACTTAAAAGAAATAATTGAGATTAATTAGCTAGCTCACATTACTAAAAGAATCATGATTACCTATTTTCAGGAACTGCTTGATCCAGTCTCTTAAGTAGTATCAAAGTTCAAATAATATTCTGTTTCTATACGCTTCCTTTCCTCACATGTTTTATTTTCTTATGTTTGTGTGTAGACTTGGTATTTTTAGAAATTTTAAATTCTATTAGGGAACCAGATAGATGGCTCACTAGCTCGGAATATTCCCTACTCTTACAAAAGAGCTAGATTCAGTTCCAAAATTTCACATGAGCACTAACAACTGGCAAGAACTCCACTTACAGGTGATATCACCCCCTCTTCCAACCATAAATGCAGGAACCTGTTTGGATGTGGGGTATATTCATAAATAAAAGTAGAATACTCAAACATACAGAGAAACAAATGAGTGAATCTTTAAAAAAAAAAAAGATGTTAAGAAAAATGTTAAGAATTTATAAATCCTAAGTCCTAGAATTGAATCTCATCAAATAGACATGGAATCTATGCTCTCTTTAGCCATTATTCTAGAGGGGATCGAGTGGCCATATTCAGGCCTGTTACAGCAAATGATGGCAGAAAAACTGGATTATAGAGTTCATACTTCACTAATGGGAAGGGTTCCAGGATGGGAAGTCAGGTCTAATTCAAATGGAAGCATAGATTTTATAATGGTAGGATCAACATGTACATAGTCTTATCATTCAAACACCCAGGAATAAATTGGGCATTGGCCAACTAAATAGTGCATTGGTTTATGAGTACAATGTGCTCACCTTTCATAATGCAAATACATTGTCAAATAGTTGCTTTCACTTTTGTTAATTTCAGAGTTCTCTCTCACTTTGTTTTGATAGAAGATTTTTCCCTCATTCCCACCAAAATAATGAGACATAATGCAGGAGTGGGTCCTTAAAATGTCTCTAGGTCCTTATAGCCACTGTGACTCTAGAAAGAATCCCTCACTAATTTAATCCTTGTTCTCTCTGTTTTCCAATCACCCCACCCTGAAGCCATGCATTCGAAGGAAATGAAGCCCTAACCTACTTAACAGCCATGAAACCTAAAGTAACTACTTTCCTGGCAAGTCATTCCTGCATGGAATAGCATCTCCTAAGAAAGTGTACAGAATGGGAGGGAGCACCTCAGAAGTACAAAGCACATGGCGAAGACAACATGAGATTTAAAATGTTTTAGTGTCATTCTCTCTCGTTGACAAAGCCAATGCCTCCATTGCCACACTCTACATTCCTTGCTTCCTTCTCCCATTATATTAACACAATATTAGTGTGGTGGTTTTAGGGAGTCATTCTAGATCTTTCTCCCAGAAGCCCAAAGGTTTGAGAAGATGAAAGTGTAAAATACTGATTTTCCTTATATTTCAGTTAAAATGCATGATATGTCATTAAATTATATATTAAGTATGCCCCAAAGGTATGTAGAATTATTCATTTAAATAGCTGATTTTAAACTATAATTTTATTCTGTAGCTTTATAAAAAAAATAGTAATATTTTTTAAGAAAGTGGGTATTTTCACATAGCCTATTAGTGAGTCAGACTGTATAGCATATATTGGTATAGAGTAAAATTATGTTTTTTAAATACTGTAGCTAAAGCCAGCATGATCTGTAAGAACATGTATTTTATCACCTGGCTAACTGTTTGCCTAGAATCCAGTGTAGTGTCTGATACATACTAGGCACTCAATAATTATTTACAGATTGGTTCAATGAAAGAGAACTCCAAAAGCATAAAACAGAGACTGTAAGGTAAAGAGAGTAGAGTCACAATTGCAAAAGTATTTCATAATAAATCAAACCAAATAAATAAATAAATAAGAGGAAGAAAAACATCTCACCATGCTGAGCTTCAGCTACACAAATCTCAATTAATAATCAAGGTTCTATAATACCAGAGAGAAATTTTTTGAGAGAAAGTGCAGATTGCTTCCTGAGAGCTTCTATAATGCTAATAGAATCTTTAGACTCCATTGTCATCCTGATGATTCACTGGTAAAAGGCAAGCACATTTTTTTTTTAAGCCTTCATTATCAGCCCATTCCTGGCCTGATTTGCTTTAGATGATTTAGACTCTGCTGCACCTGAACTGTGACTTTTCATATCAGAAAAGGGAATGAAAGATGAACAGAAGACAAAAAGAAGCAAAAGGAAAAAAAGAGGGAAATGTTGACTTTTTAAAAAATCCTATCATCCCACCACTACGTTCAAAGTGGATGGTTTACGTTTTTGCAGAGCTTCCCTCAACCTTATGACCCCAAACATACTTCTATTATTTTGCCTTTAAAGGTCACTGCTTTTATAGTATCTAAAGCAAAACCCATTCTGTTTTGCCTTTTGTTTCTTTCAGGCTGTCTGCAGCCAACAGCAGAGTGTCAGGAAATCCAGCTACACTCCAATGCTGTTCTGTCATTATTCACTGTAGGCACTCACTCTACCAGATGCTTCCATTTGTCAGCTGAAGCCGGACGCACATCATTTGCCCATTACTGAACAGCTTTCGTAATTTCGGAAGAATTTTAACTGACTCCAGTGGAAGCTCCAATTGCACTGCAGAGAAGTGATCTCTGCCACTGTCCCTGGCGTAAGTGACACCCCAAATCGTCTGTAGTGAACGTAAGACTTTGGAGCCATATAAATATCTCATCCTCTCCCTATGGGAAGGATTCAAGACACTATCAGTGACAAGATCAGTTGCACATAGAAAATTTTTATTATTATTTTATTATTATTTTCTTTATTTACATTGCAAATTTTATCCCCTTCAAGAAAAAACCTATCAAATCCCCCCTCTCCCTACTCACTAACCCACCAATTCCTGCTTTCCTGGAATTGGTATCATTCCCCTATACTGGGGCATGAAGCCTTCATGAGACCAAGGGCCTCTCCTAGCACTGATGTCCCACAAGACCATCCTCTTCTACAGCTGGAGCCATGGGTCCTTCCATGTGTACTCTTTGGTTGGTGGTTTAGACCTTGGGAGCTCTGGGGTTACTGGTTGGTTCATATTGTTCCTCCTATGGGGCTGCAAACCTCTTAAGCTCCTTGGGTTCTTTCTCTAGCTCCTTCATTTGGGACTTGTTGCTCAGTCCAAAGGATGGCTTCGAGCATCCAATTCTGTATTAGTTAGGCACTGGCAGAGTCTCTCAGGAGTCAACTATATCAGGCTCCTCTGAGTAAGCATTTGTTGGCATCCACAATAGTGTCTTGGTTTGGTAACTATATATGGGATGTAACTGGAACAATCACTGGATGGCCTTCCTTCAGTTTCTACCTCAAACCTTGTCTCTGTATTTCCTACCATGGATATTTTGATTGCCCTTCTAAGAAAGACCAAAGTATCCACACTGTAGTCTTCCTTCTTCTTGTGTTTCGTGTGGTTTGTGAACTGAAGCTAATAGAAAAGGAAGTGGAGAAGGGCCTCGAGCACATGGGCACAAGGGAAAATTTCCTGAACAGAATACCAATGGCTTGTGCTATAAGATCAAGAACCAACAAATGGGACCTCATAAGATAGCAAAGCTTCTGTAAAGCAAAGGACACTGTCAATAGGACAAAACAGCAACCAACAGAGTGGGACAAGGTCTTTACCAACCCTATATCCAATAGAGATCTAATATCCAATATATATAAATAACTCAAGAAGTTAGACTCCAGAGAATCAAATAACCCTATTAAAAAAAATGGATACAGAACTAAACAAAGAATTATCAACTGAGGAATACTGAATGGCTATGAAGCACCTAAAGAAATGTTCAACATCCTTAATCATCATGGAAATGTAAATCAAAACAACCCTGAGATTCCGTCTCACACCAGTCAGAATGGCTAAGATCAAAAACTCAGGTGACAGCAGATGCTGGCAAGTATGTGGAGAAAGATGAACACTCCTCCATTGCTGGTGGGAATGCAAGCTGGTACAACAACTTTGGAAATCAGTTTGGCAGTTCCACAGAAAATTGGACATAGTACTACCTGAGGACCCAGCTATACCTCTTCTGGGCATTTATATATATATATATATATATATATATATATATATATATATATATATATATATATATATATAAATTGCTCCAACATGTAATAAGGACACATGCTCCACTATGTTCATAGAAGCCTTATTTATAATATCCAGAATCGTGGAAAGAACCCACATATCTTTCAACATAGGAATGGATAGGAAAATGTGGTATGTACACTTATACAATGGAATACTACTCAGCAATTAAAAACGATGAATTCATGAAGTTCTTAGGCAAATGGATGGAGCTAGAAAATATCATCCTGAGTGAGGTAACCCAGTCATAAAAGAACACACATGGTATGCACTCACTGATAAGTGGATATTAGCCCAGAAGTTGTGAATACCCAAGATAATGATTCACAGAGCACATAGAATTTTTGTTATGAAGTTTCCATTATTTCTGGTGTTCAATGAGCGAATGTTACACTCAAAAATGCACTATCATTGCTTTCAAGTGTAGCAATAAGCAATAGGATAGATATCCTCATTATATCTAAATATCATTGCTAAAGAGCTTAAAATAGAGAACTTCATTTTATCTGCATTGATATCATAGTTTTATGGTTTCCCAGTTTGGAAAAAAAACCATTTTGGCCAAAAGTGATGACTCTAAAGTCATGCTAGTCCATTCAAACTGGCTTATGTTTATATATGCATGAGTCATGTGTGGATAGCCTCTTAGTTCATTCCTATGTTAATGTATTCAATTTTTAAATTCCTTGAATCAGTTGTTCCAGAAATGGTTACACTCATTTTTCGCTTTAAAATTGTTAATACTATGGTCCTCTTTGATTAATTATCTAGATGAATCTATGCCACACATGGAACATTTTACACAGTGAAAACTTTATGACCATATTGGAATAATTAAATTAACCTTTCATTATTTATTTTGACTTCATTAAATCTTTTTTCCATATAGAAAACATCTACATAAAATGTAGGTGTAAAATCCTAGGTATGGTGTATATGGTGGAATGAGTAATTCCAGCACTGGGGATGCAAAGACACATCCCTTGAGTTCACTGGCCATTCTAGCTGAGCTGGTAAACTCTGGGTTCAGTGACACAAACACTGTCTCATAGGCTAAAGTGCAGACAAAAAGAGAGTAAAAAAGATACATAACATCAGCCTCTGGCCTACACACATATGTGTATACACATGTACAAAAACATACACTCCCACTCACACTTACACCCATACCAATACATGTACATACACAGTATCACTCATACCAACACATGTATACCACACTTATACAAATAAATAAAGAAATTTTGTTTTTTAATGATCAAAATCAGAAGAGGCTGAGCTTATTTGCACATTCTATGTTTCCAGGATTCACAAGACTTGGGCAGAAAGATGCTAGTCTGAATCCCAGCTAATCTACACATTGAAATGCAGTTAGAAATAAAATTAAAATAACTAATCATCTAAGAATATGCTATATTTAAAAACTCCATCAGAAATCCATGGTTTCCTTTAATGCACCAAATTTTGTGAATTAAAGCTTCTTTTCCTGGACCTTCTGTACATTAGCATTTTTGATTGCTGGTTAGTAAACATACGCACTTTAATGCATTCTTCCAAAATGATTTTTACTAGTCTTTTCAGACTGTTTTGGCTCATCTTTATTCATATAGTGAAGTCACCACACCTGCAAAACACACTATTTGTAAGGTAAGAAAAACTAGTATTGCCATAATTTCGTTGTGTAATAACGGGAGAAGAAAATTTGATCTCTACGTTATTATATTTTCTCCTCACACTAGGAATGAAGTGCAGTGTCCTTTCAGCAAAGGTTTATAGTAAGCGAAGAAAAGGCTATGTAAATGCCCAGGAATGCTGCAGCAAGCACATGAGGATTTGCATGTTTCTACTCTTCCTTTGTGTCTTCTCAGACATAAAGCTTGTGGTAAGTTTATGTGAGAGATCCAAGTAATTTTAGTAATTTTAATATGGAAAATAAATGCTTTACTTATTGTGATTCCTATTTGTGAGGCTTCCGCCTTTCTTTTAATTACAAGCTGGGTGTAGTGTCATGTCTGTGATCTCAGAACTGAGGATGCTGATGCAAGAAGATTGCTCCAAGTTCAAGACTATCTTGGGCAAGTTTAAAACCAGACTAGGCTGCAGAGGGAGAACACCCTGTTTCAATTCTACCTATCTCTAGAATGAAAAGATATGTCTGAAAACTCATAAAATAGTGACTTGGAGCCAGCTCAGTGAGTTATGCTCAATTCTGTGAGCATCTGTTTAGAACAAGTCCCAGTCTCATATGATTAGACAAAACAATAACCCTTGCTAACATCCTGTTGTGTCTCAGATCATTGTGTTTCAGCAATACTATACAATGTGCAGATGCAAGCCTTGGACTGTATAAACAAGCAGAGAGGAGCATGAGAAGCACATGTTTGTTTCTTTATTCTTGTTATAACCAAGAGGAGAAAGGTGGAAGCATGCTAATTGGATAGAGAAGCCTGAGAATTAAAACAAGTGTCAAGATTTTCATTTTTAACCATATTGACCCTGATCCTCACCTTATTTGTTTGTTTCTTTTTTTTTTTATGAAGTTACTATTTAGATTCATGGATAGGATAATAATTATCTCTAACACTAAGTTTGTAAGCTGTATAAAATATCTCAAAAGAGAAAGGTACTAATGATACTCCACTACTGGCAAGGATATGAAGTAACAGAAATATCCATAAATTGCTTGTGGAAATTTATACTGCAATTATAGAAGTTGATGTAGCACTTCTTCAGGAAAGTACAATAGATTTTGAGGAACTACCTCAAAATCCAGCTATTGCATTCTTGGGCATATAACCAAAGAATTCTGAGAAAGTATACTACATAAAAACTTGCTCAACAATGTTCGATGCTTTTCTATTCACAGTAGCCAGAAATTGGAAATACTTTAGGTGTCCATCAATGGGTGAATAACGAAAATGTGCTACATTTGCACAATGGAATATAACTCACCTGTTAAAAATGATGAAATCTTGAAATTTGAAGGTAAATAATGGAGCTTGAAAAAAGCCTGAATGAGTTTTTTGAAACCTAAGATAACAAATATGGTATGTATTGTCTTAATTTATATGTGAACATTAGCTGTTAAGTCTTCAATGACCAGCTACAATCTGTATAAAAGCAGAGGATTTGTATAGAATTAGGTACAGGAATCTGGAGGAGAGGAGGGAAAAATAGAAAAGATAGTATGGAAGGATGGGGAGGGTAGTGGAATGTGAAGATCAAATAAGGAGAAGGCAAAAGTGGGAGGAAAAAGGGAATGCTGAGAAAGACAACCAAAGATAAGGGCTATTTGAAGGGGAGTCTAGAAGCTTCCTAAATTGTATGTATATGTGAAGGTGATCTAAACGGAACTGACAAACAAGAAAAGAAATGAAGTCCCAACTGGGCATCTCTCATCACCAATTTGAGCCCCTTAGGTTGGGGTATTCCGAATAATTGAGTTGCTGGCCAGAGGCTCCCCATGAGAACTCCCAAACAACCTTGGGTATTGCCAAGACTGTTTATAGATCTTCAAAAATTGATGGTAAAGCCCTATTGCTGAAGACAACAGTTATAAAACTCATGGAAAATTGAGATTGTGCCCACGTAGAGCCTCCACTTCTATAGACTCTACCACCACTACAGTTCATGATACTGGACAGTACTCTGGATGATACCAAAAGAGAAAAAGAAACACTAACACAGCTCCAAACCCTTTGATTTTCACTGGTGACCTGCCTAGAAGATGCACTACTATAGAAGTGGCACAAAGTTCGTGAATGTAATCAACCAATACCTGATTTGATTTAATACCCATGATATGGAGTCCATTCCCAACAGCACTTGGATGGCCTAGAGCCGGAGACTAGACAGGTCTTGGATCTAAGGGGAAAACAATAGATACAGTAATAAAAGGACTGTTAATGAAATTTTGTTATACTAATAGATCATATTTTTGCTCCGCCATTATCAGAGAAGCATTCTCCAGCAGTAGATGGGAACAAAGACAGAAATCCACAAATGCCAGAGAATGTGCAGAAAGTAAAAGTCCTTAGAAGACTCAGTCATAGTGGGATTCCTCCATCAAAGCCTACCCTCAGGAATCAGAGAATCCGCTAGAAGAGAAGGGTACTGCAAGAGCCACAGGAGATAGAGGATAACAAGGGGGGAAAAGGACCTTCTTAACACAGGATAAATATGTATATGAACTCAGAGATTTTGGCATCATGCATGAGGTCTGCACAGGTCTGAGCCAGACGGGGTCCTAGCACCGAGAAGGAAAGTAGACACACAAGAACTCCCATCATTAACTCAGAGGCTAACTCCAATTGATAACTGGACACAAATAAAAAACATCAAGTTTCTCGAAGAAGAGTCTCACTGGGTACGCAAACCACTGCTAAGACTAGGCCCTATAACCACCAGTAGATGGCCAACACAAACTGAACTCGATGGCATTTTCAAAGATTCTTTGTATCATATTGCTTTGCATCAGGTCTTTTCTTTCCCTTTACCTTTTTTCTATTTCTTTTTTTTTAACTGAATGTATATGAGTAATGAAAAAAATATTTTCAATTAAAAATCATGGAGTGTGTCCCTTATATTGACTTAAGGGACCTAGATAGATTAACTGGGCCAACACTGGCAAATGTGTTTATATCTTTCATTAAACCCAAATGATTCTCAGGTATCGATAGTGTACCTGGGGGAAATTGTTTCCTCCTTAGATTGGGCAACTGACCCTGGAATCATCATTATACATTCCTAATATGTGTACTTGCCTAGGAGTACCACAATGAGAATACAAAGGAAGTATTTCATTGCTTTAACCCACTGGTAAAGGACAATATTCTATTCACTTGTTTCAATTCTTACATAAACACTAAAATTTTCTAGCTGTTGAACTGTGGGTCAATTTTTTAATCTCTCTCCTTATCAATAAAACAAAAAATAAATGTCATATACATGGTAAAGTTGTTTTCAAGACACATTCTGAGTGAACCACTTAGAGTCTGTAGGCAGTTGAGTGCTATCTAAGCACTACCAGTTTTATTTTAAATATATTGAGAAATATAAGTTCTTCCTATACAAAAGATTTGTTTATGCTATAACACATGTTCTATTTAGTGGGAAAAGAAGATGAAAAAACTCTGTATCTCATGAGATTGGCAATAATATCTAAATACTGGAGTGATCATCAAAAATTTATCCAGTCTTTTATTAACCAAGACTGTTAGTTTATTGTTGTGACCCATAAAACAGTAGTCATTATGTTTCATTAAGAATAAAAACTGGCCGGTCTGTCTGGGCTGGGGTCCAGAGCAGACCTTGGGCGCATGCTCCGCAGCCAGTCCCACAACACCCAGAGGAAGCTCCACTCCCAGGTGCTCTGACACACCCGGGATTAGAGGTGAGCAGGAACCAACATCTGTCACAACACTGGGAGTAACTGGAACCAGCAGGACCAGGCACACAGGATCTCCACCAGCCCAGTGATTTGGGTTCCTTCCAGTTTGTCTGGGTTAGTGTGCTGAGCAGACCTAGGGCACATGCTCCACAGCCAGTCCCACAACACCCAGAGGAAGCCACACTTCCAGGTGATCTAACAAGCCCAGGATCCCAGGATCCCAAAATCACAGGATCACAGAGA
>NW_022196915.1:71967968-71968575 GCF_008632895.1 Mastomys coucha
TAATTCTACCTCTTACAACAAAAACAACAGGAAGTGACAATTACTTTTTTAATATATTAATTTGAAAACTAATATTGCCAACATATCCTAATCGATTGAAATCCATTAATATGAGGAATTGGAAATTTGTTGATTGTCATCCAATGATCTCTCTAATTTGGTAATTGGAGAAATAGGTCCAACATTGTAGAATCTATATACACTGTCAGCTTGTTTGTGACAGCGTCTTGCTGTGTACAGCATAAGGGTCCTGAAATCTTCCTTCCCCTATCTCAGCCTCTCTTTTAATAGTATTGCTTATTTCATGTTTTTACATTATACTGTGGTTTTCAGAACAACTTATATATTTCAAAAGTATTTATATACCCAAAAGAAACATAGACAATTAACTAGGGAGGTGGCTTGTAAGAGAACCACAAAGTGAGACTGAATGCTTTGTTTGACATTTGTAACTCTTGTATCAAGTTTGAAGAAGAGGTCTTTATAAGTTACTCTTTTTCTGAGATGAATACTTTTCCAAATTATCACAGCTAATGAATCAAATTCTTACCCTAACCTAATGTCTGTGCCACCCTCCAAGCAGAACCATTGTTCATTGAAACAGTTG
>NW_022196915.1:71969489-71998517 GCF_008632895.1 Mastomys coucha
ACAACTTTTATAATACTCATTTTTATTGTTATAATATTTTATAAATTTTAAAGAATATGAAAAAAAAGAATAAAAATTGGGGTTGGAGTGATGGCTCAGTGGTTAAGAGCACTGGCTGTTTCTCTAGAGGTCCAGCAACAACATGGTGGCTCACAACCATGTATAATGGGATCTAATGTCCTCTTCTGGCATGTAGGTATATACAGATAGGGCACTCATATACATTAAACAAACAAAAAATAAGTAAGTAAATAAATGAATATTTAAAAAGAATAAATTTGTGGCTAGGTGGTGGTGGCACATGTCTTTAATCCAACAACTCAGGAGAGACAGCAAGCTGATCTTTATGAGTTCAAGGCCAGTCTTGTCTACAGAGTGAGTTCCTCGACAGCCGAGGCTACAGAGAGAAATCCTGTCTCAAAAAACAAAAAGAAAAAAAGGAAGAAAAATAGAAAAGAAAGAATGAAAGAGACTGAGGGGGAAGGGAGGAAGAAGAAAGAAAGAGAAAAAGAAAGAAGTCAAAAGAAAAAAGGAAGGAAGGAAGGAGGGAAGGAAGGAAGGAAGGAGGGGAAGAAGAAAGGAAGGAAAGAAAGGAAAATAAAATCTGTATTAAAGCAAATATTTTTCCAAGTATATCCAAATGTTACTATGAAGAAGCGTAAGTACATCTTTGTATATACTGCACCTCCACCTCCTCATCCACAATGAGTACATTCCAAGGCCCTAGGGGCAACCTGAAATTGTGGATGGTTCGAACTCATGTATGCTATGTCCCTTTTTATACAAACACTTATAAATGAGACGAATAAAAATGAAAATGAATGATTGTAATAACATACTCTACTAAATGTTATTGTGTTATATTTATCCCGTTGTGGTTTTATGAGTTTTAATTAAAAGGAGCCTCTTTCAGCTTCTCTGATATGCTTGGCTTGACAAACTCTTTTCTTTCATATTTGAAGGTCATTATTAAGCAAAGAAGTTTTGCTTGATCACAAGCACTGAAACTATACAGGAGATGCTTTGTTAAGTGATTTGGTTCTAACTGACTACTAGGTGGGTAGAATACATAGAATGGATAAGGTCCTAGCGATGACAAGAGATAAATGGTCCAAAGTGACTTAATGTTCTTCAAAATGGAATACAACTTAAAATGTGTATTTTGAAATATTTAATTTAACATGTTTTGAACAAAAATTCACTGCAAGTAGCTGAAAATGAGAATAACTGTGAGCTATATTATACTCATATAACTGTAGATTAAATATTTAGATTAAAAATATCTCTACATCATTTTCTATAAAAAAAATCAAGAAAGATGGCCAACTACAATAATGAGAAATAAATACTTAAGTAGTTAGAGAAAAAAGGGAGATGAAAATTCTGGATTGATGCCCATTTCTGTCTTAATGATTTCTCAGCAGTTTGTACAGAAGACCAAGGGGAAAATGAAAATGTGTATTCACAAATTAGCTTTTGATGTTTGAAACAGTAATACAAGGGGAAAAATTGCAAGGAAAAAAACTATAAAGGAAGAAATAGGGCAAGTGAGGGTTTATAGGAGGTCTGCAATCATCTTCACAGAAAAACATGAAAATTGAAAAGCAACAGGCTATTGAGGTCTACTGAAGAAAAAAAATTGAATATGGACATTTCATACATATTTATAATGAATGTTGTATGCTTTCATTCACAACACAAATTCATTTCACACATAAGATGTAGGAAATATGAAATAGTTGTATATCATTTAATCAATAGACATATGTATATATCACAAAGAGAACCTGGTTATTTATGCACTAATAAGAACATTACAGTGGTGCGGGGATGTCATTTTTCCAAACTAGTGTAGTTGTATCTGGCAGTGAACCGCTTTAAAAGAGAGGCAAGATGGTCTTGTCTTGATGTTACCACAAAATTCAACTATCAAAACGTTGAGACAACTGAGGTCCCTTACTTGAAGTACGCAACTGATCTTGTTGAATCTGTGATGTTACAAAGCTTAAAATATCACTTATAAAATGTTCATTCTATGCATTTTTCGAGAATCATACTTTAGTGTGTTAACTGGTATAACTGTTTGACCATAATAATCAAGTCATAAAATAGCAGAATTTTATGTTTTAAAGACTTGGCTATAAAATATAAATGTACTCATTAGCCAGTTCAGTCAAAATAATCTACCCTCAAGTGGTAAATTGTGGAATGAATTATAAAAATGAATAATTGGTTTTGATAATAGGAAACAGCCACCTAAGAAGGGTATGCAAACCATCTCAAGGCTGACAAGCTGTGAAAACATATTCTTCCTATTATCCTAGAGGCCATATTTCCTTTGGTAATGTTTTTCAATTTTTAATTTATATAAAATGTTTATATGATCCTTATGTTCATTACTTGGCAAAAGAGAGTAGAAACACAAGAAGAGTTGAGATTTTACTCAAACTGCCAGGGACTCTGTTATCAAGACCTTCAACAAATTATTTCTCATATGAAGACACTTGGATGATTGCTGATAAAACAGAAAAGGCCTGGGATATGAATGATTTAGCTGTTGGAACATGGTCCAAGAACAGAGTCATATAAGGAGTTTTTTTTTTTTGAGACAGGTTTTCTCTGTGTAGTCCTGACTCTCCTAGAACTTACTCTGTAGACCAGGCTGGCCTCTAACTCAGAAATTCACCTGCCTCTGCCTCCCAAGTGCTGGGATTAAAGGCATGTACCACCACTGCCTGGCAGGAGATTTCTGAGTATTTTTGAGAAAACTCCTAGTAGACAAGACTTGTGACCCCAGTGTTTTCACACCATGGAATTGTTCTTGAAATGTGCTTTCATGACCCTCCCAAGTGTAGCTGATAGGAATGAATTTCCTTGAGATTATTCATTACAACTTGCTATTGTTATTCATTTACAAAACATGTATTTTTGCTGTGAGCAGTTTTCCCATTATATATGGCTTGCCCTTGTGATTGTACACTTTCCTGATGTGACTCCTCTTAACCCTCAGAATATAAACTGTCTGACGCTCTGAATGAAGTCGACTCTTTCAGGAGACTTTCGTTCACCTCATTCGTTGGCTCCATTCTCCCAAGTCTCACTTGGCCTTTGCAGTGGTAAACAGTTAGCAATGTGCTTGTCGTACAAAACCAGAAACTCAGTTCTGATTTCAATCACCAAACTCCATGAGAGAAATCTGTGTGTGGCTGCCTAAGAATGTGTTCTATTGCGAGGTTGACACAGGTGATATGTCACAATTGCTAGGCTAAGCCACACGAACCCTGATTCCTCACAGAAAGATCATAGCAATGTTTGTTCTTTGTAATTAGTAATCTCAGCACTGGGGAACAGAGAAAGTGTAGAGCTCTTTGGTCAGCCAATATAAGCTACTTGATGTCTCCCGAGCAGCAGGAAACTCTGTCCTCCCACACCCCCCAAAAATGTGGATGTCACATGAGAAACAACATTTAAAGCTGTCCTCTGACTGCCACTCATGCACATATCTGTGCATACATGCTGACTTTGTGTGTACACACACAAGCACATACTTGCTGGTTTGTGGGCCTCCCCCCCCCACACACACACATAGAGTATGGAGCAAGAGAGGGAGAGTAGATGAAAAATCTGGATTCTGAAATCAAAGTTCTGATAGGAGAGTATAGTTGTTTAGTTTTCGTATAACCATATTCTAAACTGTTCAAAATATGTTTATATATCTAGGAACAATAAAGTATAAACAAAAGAACATGAAAGGAATCACAAGATGTCATACACATGTTAATACTGCCATTGAAGCAGAGAACCAACCTTAAATAGACAACATATGACTATATTATACAATGGACCATAAATTTCAGTGATGGAATGCACTACCAAGCTTTTCACTGAAACACATTATTGGTAGTGCAAATTGATGTCCAAACAAAAGGAAAACTGAGTCAGAATAATCCATTATGCCTAACTTCTCCCACTCCCTGCTCTCTCACATACACACACGCTCTACACCTGACATACTCCTTCACCGTTATTCCTATTATTCCTACAGTGATATATTTTTCCAGTTTCATTTTTATATTGATAATCACATAAAATTATATGAAAAATAGAATATCGGCAATTTTTGGAAGTTGGAAACCTCAGATCTCTTTGTTCCTTGATTAAAATAAAAATACTGGGTTTTACAATGGTAACCAACTTTTCTTAGGAGCCCGTGCCCAATGAAATATACATTAAAATGTATATTTCGAGTGTAAACATAAAATGTTATCACAAAATATCAACCATCAACTCTCAAGTCTTCAGAGCAGCCAGGAAGAAAAACACACACACACACACACACACACAGAACAAGAGAGCTGTCAGTTGTATTCATCTTTTAACATACACAAATTGCATTTCCTGGCATGAAGGTCATTGCCTTTTATCTTTCAGGCTTATCTGATATACATTTTATACAGGTAGAGAGATTTCCTAATTTATCTGATTGCTTTGTGAATAAAAGTAAACTGAGGGTTGATTTCAACACTACTGGGAACAGATTCGAGGGGACAAACATACACATACACACACAGACACACACACATATTGAAGCAATCAATGCCATATCTAACCCTATCAATATAATAATCCCTATCCAAGAATATTTTTGAAAGCCAAAATTATTTTTGGAATTAATAATCTGAAAAATCGCCCTCGTCCTGCCTCAAATTGGCCTTTTGTCTCATTTGGTAATATTATTCATTACTCACAGACCTCATGAAATTCACATATGCAGAGGCAGCATTATTAGTTTTTGAGATATCAATGTGACCGCATTTCTCCAGCAAATGGGCTAAAATAGATGGGTTTAGAAAATAATGGTTGATAGGAAGTTTTGCTGAGCTGATAAGAAACTCTCATTAAGACCCTAATGCCTGGCCTAGTATACATTGCTTTATTACTTTCCAAACATGGATTTGGTTGTGAGAGGTTTTTTTGTTGTTTTTTTGCTGTTGTTGGTTTTTTTTTTTTTTTTTTTTTTTTTTTTTTTTAGACACAAGCTTAAAGTCAAACATCCCATAATTGACTACTTGTAAATGCTTTCTACGGAGTCATTGACCTTGTTGGTATTTCACAGCTTGAGAGAGGGAACCACAAAACCCCTAGGCCACCATTGAAAGTTCATAGGAATGCTTGCCATTCATGTCTATGCTCAAAATGGTATTTGATGAATACAAAGTCTTCAAAGACTGTTAGATTCATTTACTATTCAGAGTCAAATGGATAAATATGGGCTTTTTTGTTTTGCTTTTCTATCCAATACTCAGAAAGAAAGGTATTTTTACATTCACAGATATTTAACAAAGCTGAATGCACTGTATATCTTATTTTCCAGATATAGTAAATGCTGAAGTCTGCTTTTCTAATTTCTCTTTAAAAAAAAAAAAAGCACAGCGTTCATCTTAGGGAATTGGTTATATTACATTCATAGCATATAGTAAAGCGTCTTAAGAAAGCACACCCTCCATGAATTCAGAACCATCAAAAAGGGGATTTTTTTCCCAAAGGTGATCATGTATACCCATTTAAGTGGGCTTCTTTTTATAGAGTTATTTTCCAGCCTCATCCTCCCTATTCTCCCTTTGATCAGCACACAGGTTTTCACAAGAACAGCTGCAGAGTCAGAGTCTTAAACCTAGAAGAACATATCAGCAGTTCTCTTATCCTACCACTTCCAACAGAGCAGAGTGGAAAGAAGCCTGCTCATGAAATGAGTTTTTCTCTGCACTGGCAATATAGTTTAGATGATATCTCTAAAAGGTCCATGTGCTAGATACGTGGTGGTAGTGAGAAAGGATAGAGAGATGACCTGACCTTCTAGAAAAGGGAATTCCTAGAAAGGGAAAAGCCCATGGTATAGTAACATTGTTTCACCCAGGAGCACCCATCTAACTTGTAAATGCAGAAGAGTGACAAAGGGAGCACATCCCAGGTGTTTCACTTGCTTCACGTCCAGCAATCCCCTTTCAATTCTCTGCCAGAAATCTCCACCAGAAGGGTAAGCGAGTGAGGCCACCTGATCACATACAATCAGCCTTCTAAATGCTAAACTAATTTCCTTTGTAGAGTATTCAGTTTCAGCTAATCAGTTACTAGGAGAACAGACAGATAAAACGAGTAATTTAATAATGTTGGGAGCAAGAAAACCAGTTACCATGACCAAATGAATTTGTCTCACGGCTTCCTGGGACTGTAGGCTATCCTGCAGCTTCACTGTCCTGAAGGCACCGTTGATAGTCCTTCCAATTATTTGGGCTGTTACAATGATCATATCAATTTCAGTAGTCTCTTCCCTGTAATACACCAGACATGTCGAGCCTGTGGCGGGGCAGACACAAAATGAGGACTCTGAAAGCTAAAGTTTGTCAATTAAGTGTTTCAGTCAAAGACTTTTCTAAATACTGAAAATGAAACCTTATTTCATACCAAGTTGAAATGACTAATCATTCAAAAATCAAAGATCTGTAGGTATATTGAAATGGATAGATTTGGGTTAGACATCAGTTCAGATATGAAGAGTTAAGTGTTGACAATAAAAAGATATAGGAGGCTTTGCCATTGACACTGGTTCCCACATCCTATTCTGAATTAACCTCAGGAGAAGACAATGTCTTGCTATAGTCATTTATCTGTGACTAACATGTCTATGTTGTATTACACCAAAGAATCCATCAGGACACAGACAGGAAAATGGGACAAGCAAGTATTGTGTTTACTCACAAGGCTACTCAACATTAGAACCCCATTTTTATATGACTTCATCAGGAACAACATAAACTCACAAAAATATACTCTTAATAGTTTGATGCCGTTCAATTTACATGGGTGCCAAGAGGCACCTGGAAACATTAGAAAGAAGAGACTGACCTTACTAACAGAATATGCATTGACTCAGTATTTAAAGCATTAAAATCCATGGTTAGCTTTTGAGATGTAATGGAGAGTACGGAAACAGAGAGCCCTCCTTTGGAGAGATGCTTATCTAATGACCCACTGACCTCCCAGCAAATGGGAAACTCTGGGACAGATGTACAGCCCACATATCCTCACCACGGGTCCAGGAACAGCCACAAGGCAGTCAGTATTAACTCAGATGCCCCCACTTTCACCCACTCTGCCTTTCATCACCTAAAGCTCTCAGCCAGAAAGTGGCCCACAGAGGCGGCCAGCGTTGATGTCAACAGATTATCAGGCCGCTTAGTAACATTCTCGTGCTAGGAACCTTTTTAAATCCCTACATTGGCAATCCTAATGCTCTGTTGATTTTTGTTACTTGCTGATAAGGCTTTTAATGGCCAAATCCCAGTATATTTTTAGATCTTTTGTCACCATGGGTCTCCTGTCACTCAGTGAGGTTGAAATCAGCAGGCTGTTAGTTTGCCTAGGGTATAATCTCAAGTCCTATGGAACAAGGGTTTGCAGCAAGCTGGCCTCCTGATTGTGGAATTTACTTTTGATTTTTATTCATTGAGCACTGTCATCTCTGCCTGCAAAAACCAGAGCAAAAAGAATATATCTATCTGAAGCTGTGTTAGAAATCTAAGAATATATTTAAAGGCACCCTGCATTTTACATTGTATGTGTGCTTGTGTGGTGTATTTGCTTAACATATCAAATCTGTATTTCAAATATTTTAAGTGGCTAGTTAATTATCTATTTTTCCCCAAGGAGAGGTAATTAGCATCTCTTCTCAAACATGTTCTGGGCATTCCCTTAAGAAAGACAGCAGCAAATTTTCTTCTAGGGGAACTGAATGGGCAGACGAGATGGGAAATCCTCAGCACATCAAGAAATATGGGACCATTATCCTTTAAAAGATACAATATGGAAATGATCCCTTGATTACCACTGAAATGCTGTTTAACTGAGAGTTTCTGGCTAATGTAGATAAATCCCTGTTCCTAATCTCTAATGTGTTGCTGTGCCCTTCTTTTTTTCCTGCTTATTCAGGGACTATATTTAACATGACTAGAAAGGACTATAACAGGGACGTGGGGAGAGATTCACTATAACAAGGACATGGGGAAAGATTCACCACAGTAGAGTACTGAGGAGAGAATGTGTAATAAACACAAAGGTGGGGTGAAGGAAGTATGCAGGAAGCACTCCATCAGGCAAAGTAAACATTCTGTGAACTTGACCCAAGAAATGAGGACCTGGCAATGCTCAATTTCGTGAGAATGTAAAAGACATCCTGTCAAGTTTTAATGGAATTCTTGCCTTGAACTACAGGCAACTAAGGAATGCTTCCCCAGGGAAAAGCACACCATGTGGTTATCCAATAATAAATGGTCAGCCCTGAGAACATACAGAAAGTACTATTATATGAATTGAGCATTTATGCGTGTAGGAATATTATACAGATACACACACACTAACAATTAATGAAAAATAGACCATGATTTGAAAGAACAAGAAGTTTGTGGGAAGGCTCCAAGGGGGGAAAGGAAAAGGGAAAATTATGCCATTAGGTTGTAATATTTTAAAAAATTTAAAAGTAGTTTGTAAAGATATTTTAAGGGTCTAAGAAGACAGACCAGGCATTAAAGAACTTGCCTAACAGGCTTAACGAACTAAGTTCAGATGCCCAGCACCCTAGCCAGAAGCCGTATCATTCACATATACTTGTAGAGGCAGATGGGTAGGTAGAAACAAGAGAATTTCTCAGTCTTCCTGACAAGCGAGGTTTGCTGAATTTGATAAACTCCAGGTTCAGTACAGACACTGTCTCACAAAATAAGATGGAAAGCAGCAGTGAAAAATAAACCACGTCAACCTTTAGTTAGTTTCTACATACAGACTCACACATTTACACATGCACACACAAACATCCACACACACCCCAGGTTTTAAATTTATCAAATTGCTTAAAGGAATGGTTTGTTATCCTTTTATCTCAGCTCTGTTTTAGAAGATATTTGAAAGAAGGGCTCTACTCTTAATGATAGACAAGACATGATAGACAGAAAAAGGTCATTTTCTGAAATGTCATGACCAAAATCCACAAATCCACAGTTAGAACAATGTGCTAATGGGAGGCATGAGATGTTAGGGTCTCTGCAATGTCATCACATAATGAAAAGTAATGGAGAGCAAGATCATGAAATGCAACTATTATCTATTATTAAATGTAGTAAAGATTAGGCACTAACATTTTTCTGAATAAAGAACCCAGATATAGACTAATAGTTATGATCTCATCCGCATGCATTTATTCTCTTGGTCTTAAGACTTTCAGTCTTACCTTACAAATATCTTGCTTCTTTCATGACAGAAAACTATTTCCCCATCAAGAACTAATACTAATTCTCTCATCAAAAGTCAAAGACAGCCTGGGGATAGGACTATGTTGGTAAGGTGCTTGCTACTCAAGCATGAAGACCTACCTATGTTCAATCATAGCTCACACACAGAAAAAATAGAAAAAGTGTGCAACTTTAGGCAGAGCAGACATGAGAGTATACTTGTGCCTTGCTGAGCAGCCAGCCTTCTAAATCAAAGAACTTTAGGCTTAGAGAGAGACTCTGCTTTAACAAAATAAAGTGAAGAGCAATTCAGAAAAACACCCATTGTTGAACAAACACAAACACACAAACACACACACACACACACACATGCCAAAAAGACAAAAAGAATGAAAAGTAGAAAATATTGTACTGCTCTTAACAGAAAGGTGTATGTAGTCCATCACACAGCCAGTGTTCAATGATTGAGCAAAATGCCTAATTGAAGAAAACAATTTGCTTCTGTAGAGGAGACAGTCAGATCCATTACATGGCTCATCAGGATCCTCCTTTCCATTTCAAATCAGTTTTCAAAGGAATTATTATATGAGTCTATAATGCCACACAATATGAACATAGCCTGTAGACCTCCCCTTCCTCATATGTCATTGGCCAGCAGCCTATGAGATTTAGGAGAAGTACAGAATTTGGACAACCATGAGTGTGACAGAATCACTTCAGGAATCAGCTTTGGTGAAGCAGCTCAACTTTATTCAGGGTGAACAAGGGCTATAGAAATCTTAGGGAGTTGGTTGGGAATTCTAGAGCACATTACTAGGTAGGGCAGAGGTGCTAGAAATGCTTAAATTTATATCAAGAGGAATTCGAGGATAAGATAAGATCAAGATAAGAACCGGGGAAGGTTCTTATCAGGAGAATGAAAGTTGAATTGATTATATGGTCATAGGCGGCTTTCCTCACAGGTTTTTGGGATTATGAGTAGGAAGGACTATTTGGTCATAAAACAGTACCTAATTATCATACAGCAGGATAGGGCTGAGAAGGACTTATGTTCTGAATCATACAGCTCTGGCAGGAAGCTTTGTACAGGGTCATCCTCTATATAAGGTCAGGCATTTTGTACTTAGAGACTCTTTCCAGATAAGATCAGACAAAGAAAAGGAAGCTCTCTCTTTTGCACCATGCTCAAAGAACTATCTGGACATGGTAGACTGAAAAGTTTATAATATATTTGTGTTTGAAGCTCACAATGAAATTTCCTACTAGTACTCCTGCAAATCTTTGTTGTATAGTATTTTATTTAGTATTGGTAATTTCTTTCAAACTAAATTTCTTCCCTTTTACTTCTGTCAAATTTCTCCAAATTAAATAGTGATTACACAGAAAACTCTTTTTGACAGTCACATACAATTCTGTCTTCTTTTATTCATCATTAATATATTATTTATTGATATTTAAGTACTAAACCAATAGGTGATAACATCAAGGTGAGGAAATGTCTGGGAGACAGGAGAATAAAGATATCACCTTAAACATGAATTGTTTTCACATAACACTTTATATCAGTCCTGGTAAATTACCCACTATCTACACAATGACCAAACTGACTGCATAATGACTTTATATACCTATATAGTCTATGAAACATATACAAAGAAAATCATATACATACTACTGAAATACTTGAAATCTCGTTATCATACAATGTAAACACCCAAGAATTAGCATTACTAATAAGATATTATGATGTTCAAATATGTAACACACAAACTATGCTTCAATATTTAGGTGATGTAATATTGGTATATCAGGAAGTGAGGCTTATCATTAAAGTTATCTTGGATGGGATGGAATTTGAAGCCCTTTTTAGTAAATGTCACAAGATTGACTAAGGTGGGCAAGAGCCTCCAGCTGAAGAGAACAGTATTGCAAAGAAGTCACTATCACAGAAGTTTAGAGGCAGAAGCAGATTGATCTAGCATTGCTTCAGGTCCATTGAGTACTTCTGAATAAGATTTTTCAGAATGCTAAATGCAACCAGATTGAATATTTTGAGTCCCATCCCAATGAATAACTTTGAAATAAGAATTTGCTTTTTTAATGAGACATTTGCATTTAATCTCAAATTTGGAATGCAACATCTTCCACTTGGTTATTTCCATTGGAATAAGTGTTTTCAGGGCATTATGCTTATCCTGTAGTAAAGACATGGGCTCCTCAAAATGTATTTCAAGTGTAAAAGATGAGTGAATTATTTATTTATAGAGAAACCTGGAAAATACAGTACCAACAATAGCAAACTAAGGGTTGTATAATAAAATGTTCAGAAATGTTATCACTGAGCCACTTACAGCAGTTCCAGTAGGCTATTTTTAAAAAGAAAAGACAGAAACTAAAATTTGAGAAAAGTGATTCATAAGACTGAAGCTATTGATAGAAGAAAGCTGAAGTTCCGAGGAGCAGATGAGTCACAGGAAAATTCAGGAGGAGCACGTCAAAGAATGTTTTAAAAATTCATCATTTGGTGAACTGTAATCCATTCTAGCTAGAACAAGCAAAGTGAATAGAAAAAGGGAGATATTTGCATAAAATTAAACTTAAGCTAACAAGAATCCTCAGTAAATTTAAGAAAACTGCAGACCTTTTCTCTTTTAAATAAAATCTTTTCTTGAGATGAAATTTACATATAAGGGAACTTGACTTCTTAAATTACCTAATTCAGTGTTTTTCACATATTCATGGAATTACACAACCATGCCTTCTACCTAGCTTTACTGGGTTTTATCATCCCCAAAAGAAATGCCATGTCCATTAACGGTCACTCTCAATTTTCTGTCCATTCCCAATGTCCCAAGAATGTCAGGCTTTGTAGAGTTTCTTGTTCTGAAAATATTATATAATTACAATCAGAAAGCACACTTTTACAAACAGCTTAGGTTTTGCTTAACACATCTTCATGACTGTTAAGCTCATCTGTTAGGACTAATTTCTTCTTTTTTTTAATCCACATAACATCCCACTGTATAATTACACAACATTTTGTTTAGCTGCTCATTAGATATACTTATCTGAGTGTACCTCTGGCCCTTTGACTGCTAGGAGGATATTGTTAATATAATATTTGACTTTGTCTGGAAATTTTCCCATTTCTCTTGGGTATGCATCTCAGTGTGGAATTACTCTGCCTCTTCTGATGAGAAAATAATTCTCTATCACGCTCATATATTTTAATTAAGACTAAAAACCAAATGAAAACCAAGTTCAGACATAGTTGGTAAAATGTACTCGCAGTCTTCTGCCTCTGTAAGGTTGTTCAACTGAAATTGATGCTTTGAATTGCAGTGTTCATTTACTGTGCGAGCTGAAAATTGTCAGAGAGATATTGGATTATTTGTTTATAAGAACATGTGGTAAACTAAAGCAGAGAATTAACAACTTTTTAAAACAGTTTTCATCAACAAAATTTGATGAAAAGGGTAATTTAAATAAACCCAATTAAAAATATACTTCGTGAGTTTGAGGTCCATCTGGATTAAAAAGTGAGACCCTGCTTCACAAACAGCAGCAGCAGAGTATAAATCTATGTATGTTATGCAGAAACAATATATGTGTAATCGGAGCTTAGTATACTTTTCTTTAAATCGCTGACCAAACTGATAATATTTTAATGAAAAATAAATTATTCAATGTCAAAATTATTTGACTGACATTTGCACACATTAGTTTTGACCTTAACTGTCTCGTGCTATGACCTAAACTGCTGTTTATCTGATTGCATCAATACCTCACTCTGAGTAGATACAATTTAGCTAAGCAAAGAATGTATGAGGAGAAATGTATTTCACATTGTTCCGGGCACATATGGTCAAAATATAGTGTTTCGAGTGATTGACTGTGTCAAAAGTGAAACAACCGCCTATTTAGTTTGTGTGCTCCCTAAATAAGAATGGAACACTCAGTGCTGTTCAGCAGGTTTTGACTATAGTGTCAGAATGCCTCACTGATTAAAACTGTAAATTACTCTGGAACACTTTTAGAAGAGATTGCATGTTTAATTTCTCAACTGTTTGCTTCTTCTTATTCTGTTCTATTTTCCTGGACGTTTACAGACTCTCTCAAGGAACTCCCATATGTAGAAGGTGTGAGGAGGGTGGAAACTGCAAGGCTTACCACAAGAGCCTCAAATATGTGAGGCAGAACTTCCACAATAACTATTAGATTGTAGAGTTAGTAGTGTCTCTATGCTTGGACTTGTCATGTTTTTTTCATTGGTAGTTCTCAACTTAGTTTTTCTGTTAAAAATAACCAAAATATCGAGGAACATGAGAATTTGGGACTGTCTGGGAGTTTCTGCTTTCACTTATGTGAGGTGTGATCTAGGCATCAAGAAACTCAAACCTGCATGATGCTAATCATACTGACAGAAAACCGAACTTGACAAGAGCCAGTAATACTGTCAGTCTACAATATTATACTTTTCTATTGACTTACTTATCTTCGATCATGACATCTGCTAAAGATATTGCCAGCTGATTCTAACCTGAAATTCAGGACATACCCGTCCTCTTTGTTCTGAGAAAAAAAGAAAAAGAAAAATTACAAATTCTTGCTTCTGGCTAGGAAACAAGAATTTCCCCAGTACCTACATCTACTGCCTGTTTTTCTGCCTTCAAGAAGTAACTGAAAAATGGCCCTTCCTCTACATAAAGATCATCCTTGTCATGGACTTTCACTACATCTGCGCATGCCTATCTGCCCTTCCCACTGATCCACTGATCAACCATGCCTTCTTCTCTTGGAGTCTAGTGATTGAATACTCCAGAGGAAAGTCTTTGTGTGTTGAACCATTCCTTGCCAAATGCATCTTTCTAAATTCAGCATGTTCATTGATTTGCGTATGCATAATGTATATGAATAAGGAGGCCTATGGAGGTCAGAGACTGGCACTGAGATGTGTTCCACAATCATTCCTTCACTCTGTTTTATGAGATGGGGTCTGTCATTGAACATTCAGGCCCCAACCTCTAGGATCTGCCCTGAAGAGATGTACAGCAATTGAGCAACAAACACTTTACTCACCAAACCATCTCTCTAACCTTGTTGCCAACATTCTAACATATCTCAACTCATGTTTTTTTCCTAGAAATTCCATGATTCTCCCATCCTCCTCTTATTTAACTTAACAGACTTTTAAAATCATATGAATTAGTCTAAGAAATGCATCCATTCCAACAGTCTTTTGAAACAATAACCTCCTATCTTATGTTCTATCTTTCTGGTCTTTCTCTATTTATACCCATGTTCACCCATCAAATCTTGATTGATTGATTGATTGATTGGAGTTTGAAGTCCCAACATAAGCAGAGCTCATGTAACTCTACTCTCTTCTTAGGCCATCTATGCTGACACAATGATGACAATTTCAGTTCCCATATATACAGATGATTCCAAAACTTATACACCTAAACATGGCTTTTCAGTGATGTTTTTATCTCTCCCTTTAAATCTATAAGAATTCAAGAGCAGGAAAGATCTAGAATTTGTTCCCTTTGCAAACTAATACATTTCCACCATTTCAGAATGGTAAGGTTCAGAGTGGATTAATGTTTTATTTTTTGGGGGGTCAGGAATTGAGATCTCCTGCATGCTCTTTCTCTGTCTCTCTCTGTCTCTCTCTGTCTCTCTCTGTCTCTGTCTCTGTCTCTGTCTCTCTCTCTCTCTCTCTCTCTTTCTCCTTCTCTCTCTCTCCTTCTCTCTCCTTCTCTCTTCTTCTCTCCCTGTCCCCCTCCATACCACACTGTCTCTCCCTTGTTTCTTTTCTTTCCAAGTTATAACATAGCACAAATGGCCTTACCATATGTTGGCATTTTGGACATTCCAGTTTCCAGATCTATGTCAAATAATTTTCTTTATAACTTTCTCAGACTCTGGTATTCTGTTGTCACGGCAGAAAACTGGGTAGCAGAAAAATGCCTACTGAAGATCTGGGGTTTCTATTTCAGAAAAAGGATTACTGACAGAAAGTCCAGCCAGATGGCCAGAACAAGAAGGACCTGATGATAGCTCTATGGATGGGTTACAAATAAAAGTAAGAATCAAGGAATTTATAGTTTGGGGTCAAAGAGCAATTAAAATTAGCTCTCAGGACCTTAGTTACCAAGAAATAGTACTTAAATCATGTAGTCTTATGCACTTGCATATTTGACAAGCAAAATTCCCCTTTACTGCACATGTAATCAACAGGAGTGGACAGAAATACTTGAGGATCCTTGACAGATAATTTCTTCCACGTAAGAAAAAAAATACATTTTCTACATTCCCAGCATATTGGACATTATGTCCATATGCCTTGTTCAATCTCATGTTGTCAGGACTTTCAGAGCTACCCTTTTTTTTTTTTTTCTATATCAGGGATTTAGCATTCATCATAGTAGAGTGAATTCCAAAGATATTCTGATCTGTCTGAAGAAGGAGGAACTTGAAATTTAGGAAGCTGAGGAGGGGTAACTGAAGGCAGGACATCTGAACAGTTCCTCTAATCTGCATCAGCTGTGTTCCTCCTCAGGGCCCCTGTGTTACAGAAATGACCCAGCAGTTGCTCCAGAATCCCCCTACCATTTTTCACTTACTTTTCACAGTATTTATGCAAGGTTTTCATGTCATTTGTGAACATACTCCCAATAAATGGCCCTCTAACAAATCAATTCCTGGCCTTACTTTCTTTCTTTCTTTCTTTCTTTCTTTCTTTCTTTCTTTCTTTCTTTCCTTATTTATTTTTAATTTCTGAAGACAATTAACTTGTTTCGAATTTCCTCTGCATATCTCAAAGCTTGGTTTTGCTTCACCACATGGGAAGTTGTGGAAATGGATCATGAGGTTTTCCACCTTACTATGTGTCTTTTAGTACCTACTTAGGTATAGACCCCTGAATGCTCCTGTAAGACTCAGAAGGAATACAAAAAGATCCTGAAAACTACCTGTCCATGCAGCATCTAGGATATCTCTCTAGTTAGCCCTTTAAATCTGTCCAAATGGAGTCAACAAGCCCCATTTATACACAAGAACCACTGTGTTAGCAGGGACTTGCTGTCCTGTCCATTTTCTAATCTTCTTGGAAGTTTATACTAATAGTACAGTTGCTTTTATTCTCACTTACAGACTTGTGATCTTTTTCACTGCACTCCAAAATTTCAACAGATGATCTATTTTGATGCAAAAATATCCCCTTAATTTAATATTTGCTGCCATTTGCATCTTTAAAAATAGAACTCCTACTTTTATATTTATACTTCAACTGCTCTACCAGTGATAGGTTTTTTTCCCTCCCTTTCTTCTACAATAAAAATATATGGCTGAGCAGAACATGTCTTTACCAGCATTCAGACATAATTAAGAGACCCAATTCAGTGTTTCATGACTTCCTAATATTGGGTGTTTAAAAATAAATTTAGTTATGAAGCTCAGCCCCTGAGGGGAAATACCAGTGACAACCAAATCAATTTTTGGCAGTTAAGTTTCAAATAACAGTGGGGCTTCTGTTTGATACTGGGCAATTTCTTACCTGCCACTCAAGAGTCTTTCCTCAGATCCATCTCTTGCCAAACTTATCTAGGGGTTGACTGTTGATTGACAATATCAAATGTGAGTCATTGATATAATGCCAGATACATGTACAAACAGCAAGGAGTTTGATTAACAACTTCATAATAAAGTTCTAATATTGGAATATTTTAACATACACTTAGCTAGCATTATATATGCACTCCTCTTACTTGATGCCAAACCTATCTTGGCATTTAAAAAAGAATGTATTAGTGGTGGGGACCCAAGCTTTAGGGAAAAGGTTAATAAAGATAAAAGTGTGACTTGAATTTATTAAAGGACTATTTAGTAATTAAAGATTCCACAGCTGTTAAAGATGATATAGTAATGAGATTTTGTAATTAAAAGGTCTTGATAACTCTACTCAAAAAGATCATATTCAATAATAGAACTCAATATGCTTTCAGAACGAGGAGACAAGGAAAGAGTTTGTGGCACAAAGCCTCCTTTACAATGAATCATAGCCTCCATGCTCAGGGGGCCAGAATGACCCAGAGCAGTGAATTTACACACTTACCTGAATGTGTGTTTGTGAACATGGTACATATCATTAACCCATGTCAGAAGTACTTATTAATGTAATATATATATATATATATATATATATATATATATATATCACTCTATTGAAAAGGAAATATCTTTATGTCTTTCCTTTTTCTTCTCACATAACCTATGAAAGAAAAACATACTTGACCTGTGCCTATAAAGAAGGCTGAGCCCACTTCCTCTGTAGGACATAGAGAGTTAGTCAAGACACATTCCTATACGTTTCAAACATAAGCCAGTTGAAACATATATACTTCTTCTGAACTCCTAGAAAATACATAAATGACCTCACTCAAAATAGATATAGCACAGTGTATAAACTTTAATTTGTATTAGATAGAACCTTATATAATATTGTAATTTAGCATCATTCAAATCCAGCTTCCAATATTGTAAGAGACATTCCTTCCTTTAACATTTTTAAAATGGTTTTAAACCATAGATGTCAAAATGTTGAAAAAATATGACCTTCATGCAAGCCTTGCAAATATTATTATGTCCTTTTAACTCTATACTGAAATTCTATTTTTATTAAAATAAAATACTAATCTTATATTTAAAATAAAAATTATAGAAAAAGACTATTACAATTTTAAAAAACAAAAGCCTTTTTTCTTATTGAAATAAATTAACAATAGGTATATTTATTGTGATCCAATATTTGCCATGAAGTATTTGTGTAGGTGTATATAATATGTTTTCTATATTTTCTTTAGGATAATTAAATTTTTATTATTATTCTATAATTGAACCTTTCTGCCTTTCATCACACACATACACACACACATATATATACATATATATTACATATACATATATATATTATATACATATAATATTAGTTATGGGTTTCTCATAATACAGTAACAATGATTTAAGAAGAAGAACTTTTTAGTGTCGGGCTTAAAGGTGCCTACCTTTAATCGTAGCATTTAGAAAGCAGGAGAAGGAAATTTTCTGTGAGTTCAAGGCCAACCTGGTCTACAAAGTGAGTTCAAAGACAATCAGGGATATGCACAGAAATCCTATTCCAGAAAAGAAACAATCAAAACAACAAAACCCAAAATCTGAATGGCATTTTATTTATTTACTATGTTGTAAAGGTTCAGTGGGCAGGGTTACACATTCTGTGACATGCATACATGTGGTAATCCTTAGACAACAAACCATGTAGTTTCTCTTTTTCCACTCTGCGGCTCCCAGGAATTTAATTCAGTCTATCAATCTATCAGACTATACATTTAGCTATCTCACTAGCCCGGTTAAAATGATTCTAGTGAAAATATTCTGTGTCACATTGTATTATACTCCACACTACTGACTGCATTTAAATAGTTCTAGTCTGTTCTGAAGGATTACATAGGTCTTAGTGAAACCAGTCACTTGTTTTCTACTTCAGATACTCTTCCAGGAATCTCTAAAGTTTGTACTGGGGAAAGAAATCAAAGCCAATCCCACTAAATTCAGGATCTCTGCCTGAGTTTTTTAAGGCTTGAGTATCATGCCTGCTTTCCTTTCTACTTTGGTGTATTTTCCTCCAAACTTTCTAGAATATCTATTCTACCAAACCCAGTTCTTCTGAACATCAAATAAGATGAATCTAAGCCTTCCTGAGCAATGTTGATAATTTTTATCTTAAATTACTACATTTCATTTTCAAAAGGTAAAATAGCACCACATAGCTATTCCACACTGAACAGCACCATGCAACTTTAGGTTTACTGGCCCCTAAAGATTTAAGGAGGATACAATCGATCATTTACAAAACCTCTCAACATGATAATGTCTTTCCTTTTTGTTGTGTCTCAATATCCTCTAAATGAAACAGTTGCATTCTAAATGGATGAAGGAGGTTCACATGACTCAAGAATCTAACAAAACTTGAAGATTCAACTTCTTCAGGAAATGACCAGACTCTTGAGGCTCCTCACTCAAGTCAGAGCAGGGTGCAGTTGCTGGGAACAATATCTTTCAATGGCTCTGCCTGCTAGTTGGGAAAGGAGCTCAGGAGCACAGCTCTTGTAAGTTATCACTTCATGCTGTACTGGGTTTTCTGATGAGATGGCTGCCAGTGAGTCGCCTATGCTCCCATTAACAGTTCATCACCTCCATTTCTATAGGTAATCACCGTAAGCATATCTGTTCACCAACCTAGGACAGAGGTATCAGGGTGAACAGAAATTAATTCATGTCACTGCAGGGAAAGTCAGCTGTGGTCAGTATATTCCTATGCCACTCAACAGTTTGAGTTTTTCCACTCTGACGTTCATTGAAGATTCGGTCACTGTGGTTTCAATCTCTCTGGAGGTAGGAAGCTAACTGCAGACTTTACTTCGAAGAGCTAAGTAAAAGAAAAATATGTATTATCAAACCAAAATGTTTATCAGATGATCAACAGAACATAAAAGTAAGTAAGCCACACATCAAATATGTTTTAATTTGAATAATAGGCTGATGTTTTGAACTACCAACAACCAAAACATCATGTCAAAACATCAGTAAATAACATCTTTTAGATATAGTTAAACCCCAATTTGCATCGCTTTAATGTTGGGATGACATTCGGAATCCATCTTACGTGTATTTCTTAACATTTTGCAGAAGGATGAAATGTGATTATTGACCCGGTAGATCATCAATGCTAGCTCAGCAGTCCTGTTTTCACCTGCCCGGTGTCTACACCTTCTGCTCACTGACAGCTTGCTCTCTGGAATACTTGGCTAGGACTTATGCTTCAGTAACAGAGTTGCTTCATCCAAAAATGTTCCTATCTTTTCCACTGTAGTCAAGAAACAACTCTTTTCCTTTTGGTATTTTTTTTTAAGTGTGACTCTTTCTTTAAGTGTGACTTTTCTTTTACTGTCCCTGTGGATTTTTGTAATTATTTTCTATTTAATTTTTGGAAATAGGAAAGTGAAGAATGTCATGATATAACATTTATAGCCTAAAAATACTAAACCATGTGCTCCAAGAAACTCCAAAAGGTTGTAAGAATCTCTTACAGCTTTGTTTGGCAAAAGAGCAATAAGCACAAAAAAAAATCAATTTTTGAAGGAAAAAGATTATTTTAATATTTAAAGCAACATTATAAGCAGACACCACACACACACACACAATTTTGCCAAATAAGTGTAAAGTATTTACTTTGAAAATAATGATTTGTAGTGCAAAGACTTTTACCAGGTGTTTTATATATATAGTATTTGTTTTATTTTTATTGTATATACATGTAATACCCAGAGCCAGTAAAATAACATTGTTAGTGTACTTAATGAAATTGCAACCAGGTTGGTAATAGGACATTCAATTTCATATAGTTAATATGTAGAAAGGATTAAAAACTCTTAGAAAATTTAAATGCACAACAGGAAAGCACTAAGTCTGAGCAGTGAGATGAACAAATGCCTGCAATATGTTTGAGAGAGGTGGGCAGGATGGAAAACTGTACCAGTTTCAAACTGCAATACAGACTAATGTTGAAGGTGTTCCAGGTTTGTGAGTGCCTGACCGACAAAAGGCTAGGACTAATTTTCCATGTTTACAATTTTTCCAAAAGGAAAAAGAAAATTAAAAAGAAAAATGTCTTCCCTGTAATCGCAACAATCCCTAAAATTTATCAGATGACTTCTTTAAGAAAAAAAAATAAAGTTAGCAAGTTGAAACAATTTCAAAAGTCATAGCTTTCGCTGTTAAGATATAGTGCCCAATCTCAAACTGAGTAACCTTCAAATACTTCCCAGTAACAAAGTGGGAAGTTTTGCTGAAAAGATCCTTGGGTAGGAAGATGATCCAGAAACACCCACAACGGTAAGCTCATGCTATCCATCTCTGTAAGTTCTAAGAATTTGCATATAAGAGAAAAGAAGTATGTGTGCACACTTACGAGGCTACTCTTATGTATAAACTCAGAAAAGGAAAGCCGTGAGTTCATGCCATGGGAGATGAGAACTCAAAAGTGCCCAGAGGGGGAAGAAAGCAAAACATTGGCACATGGCAGACACAGGTAACTAGGAGTATAGCGTAGACTTAAGAATTGACTAGCCTATCTGAAGTCTACAAGATACCTCGTAGGAATTCGTATCTGACTTGTCTAGATAGTTTGTTTTCCTCCCTTTCTGTATGCCTTGTGGTTCTGAGATCCCAGCTTCTATGACATGAACTTACAAAAAAATGAAAAATAAAAAACTGAATAGTCTTGTTTGGCTTATTATTCTGAAAACTCTACAAATGCCCTTCATGGGATAAACATGCTCTTATGAGAATCTGAATAAAATGTTACCAAATGGATTTGTAAGTGATAGTGTTCAGATATTTTGAGCACTTGATTAATCAATCATAAGTGCTACCAATGCTTTATTTAAAATAATGCCAAGGTTGTAATTTACAGTGAATGCTATCCACTTGTTTCTCCCAGTAATCATATTTGGAAATTATTTGTAATCATTCTGCCCATGCAAAAAGACTACTCACTGCCTGATAAAGTACTATTACCATGAAGAAAGATTTCTTAAGTAGTTAAAGCTGTCCAGAGATTTGCAAATCTCCCATTAGCCCTGGCTTTAGACTTGCCTTGAGAGCTACTTTTCATGGACCCTGTTGTTGCTATTGTCATCAGGGCTGTGTTATTTTTGTTGCTCACAGAAGAAACAAGCCCTCATCCACAAAAAGGCATTAGGCAAGAAAAAGAGCAGGAGAGGGTGATGGACTCGACTCTTTTTTCTTTCTTTCTTTCTTTCTTTCTTTTTTTTTTTTTTGTGAAGTTTGCTCCCATTTCTCACACCCTTTTCATCTCATTTATTGAAACGACTCTGTAGCTCAGTGAGGGGCAAACAAAAGGAATGAAAATTCATTTAAGCACTCTCTTTTATTTATGTTAACATTCCATCATACGCTGTTTAACAATTTAGTAAATGTTTATTATGCACAGTGCTGCATTCTCGAGAGAATAAATGAGTCTCCGTCAGCACTTCTTTTATGAAATCCTATTTTGGTTTTTTGGAGTTTAAAAATTCATAATAAACACTTCCTTCAGGAAGACGCCAAGAAAGGAAATGCTTTGACACAGTTGATAAGTGAGCTTGTAGCTTAAAAAAAAGGAATACAAACACGTGCATATAAGGATTAGTATGTGAACATGTGGGAGGAGGAAGAGAGCAAAAGAGAGTGGGACTGACACAGAAGTGGGAGAGGAGAGAGAATAATTAATTCTCATAATTCATGATATTGTAACTGAAATAAGAAAGAGACATTTCTGATGGTTTCAACAGTAACATTCCCAGCTATGTCACCAGTCATATTCATAAAATAAAAATTGAAAAGTACAAAGAATAGATTAGATAATGTCCAATATCCTCCAAGCTCCAAAGCTTTATTATTCTATTATATGAAGGGGAAAAGAATAGAAAATAAATGTCAAATAAATGTCAAAAATGAAGAATGGCAGTCTTTAGTACTATAATGCTCATGCGTCCTATATCATTTGACTTCCATAAAAACACATTCTCACATGTGAACACACACACACACACACAAACACACACACACACCACAGAACTTACACATTCCAAATGTATATTGAAAAATGATGGAATTTGGAGGGAAACTAAGGCAGGTCTCAGTCAATCTTCTTTCAGTTGCTGAGTTCTTTGTAGAAGTAATGAGAATACTAGTCAGTGGATCATAATTTGTAAAGCACTTTTAGAAGCATTGCATGAGTTTATTTTACCTTTTACAGCCTTGCATGGACAATATATCACCACAATATTTCAGGTAAGATTATCAGAGAGCAAGTAGTCAATACTTTGCCAAAGTCACAATACTCCAACCAAGTGGCTGGGTTCCCATCTGACTCGTCTATCCTCATGGATTGTAACATGAGTTACTCACTAAGAAATGCAGGTTTTACAACAGAAAGTGGGAGATATTTCTTTTTATATAAAATAATATACATAGGTAATATAGATAAATAATATGAATAGAAAATAGATATAAAATACCTAGTATCAACAAGATAGCTCAGAAAGTAAAGGCTCCTGTCACCAAGCCTAATGACCCAAACACAAACCCTGGAATAGTCAAGTCAAAGGAGAGAATCAATGCCCACATGTTGTTCTCTGACTCCCAAATGTATGGCATGACACATGCTGGACCATGTACACACACACACGTGTGTGTGTGTTTGTGCGTTTGTGCATACACATTCATTCTATAAATAATAAAATAATTTCTGGAATTGGAAGGCAATAATTATGTTTTAAAATCTTTGGCTTTAAATATGTTAATATCTTAAGTATTATTTTATTTTAGAGAAATATGTTACCAGTACAGAATCACTTCCCAATATCATTAACCCTTCATTAAGTGCATACATTTGAATGGTTACAAATGTGTTACAATGCATTTGATGGTTGCTATTTTGTAAATAAGTGGCCATAGCTCTATTAGTCTTGAACAAGGGCCCTCAATGAACATTTTTAAATAATTAGCAAATCAATTTTCTGTGCCATAGAATACATTATCAGAAACTTAGTGTCCAAAGTCTACATGCAATTTCCAAGCTAGCACAATTTGACAGTCTTATAAAATCTTGTGTTATCATGAGGACAACACACATCATTCCTTCTATATATTACTGATTAGAGTGAGAGAGATCAAGATATGCCACCAAACAAACATCATTTGAACCTCAGAACCACAAAGCATCTTGGCAGTACCTTCTTGCCACACATGAAGGATTTGGTCTTACTGATTCTTCACTGGGATTCCAGCAACACATAATTGTGCTTTGTAGTCAATTCTAATGGGTAGAAAGTCTCCCCAAAATGATAATATAGCAACCTCCCATTTCTCCTATTTTCAGGAAATTTGAGAATTTTGGAGCAAAGTCTGGTAAGGTTACAAGAAAGTAAATAACTTAAAAGTTTGGTAATATTGATGGTGACATACAGAAATATCATAACAATTCCATGTAATTGTTGGAGCACATGTATAATCAAAATCAAGTGAGCAGCACAGAATGTAAGAAGGTCGGATCTGCTCTAAGAGCATTTTGTCCCATTTTAACCTGTGCATTAATTTAGAAAGAAAAGTTATTTTTACATTATTTAGGCTTTGCATTGAAAAACATGGTATAGCTCTCCATTTATCTAAATATTTTATCTCCCTCAGTAAAGTTTCATTAGATTCTCCCTATAGGTCTTAGTCATTTTCTTGCTAGGACTGTTTATAAATAATATATTAGGTAGTTTGGTTGCTACTGAGCATAAACAATTTTTATCCATCATGCATTTTACTGACTGTCACTCATTCTAAAAGAAATTGTTGCCCTCTTATTAGCTCATAGTTGACCACTAAAAACGTTGTAATGTTTCAGCCATCATGTCAATGTATATGCCACTCAGAATGGATGTCCCAAAGTTCACCTTAATAATCATTATTTCTAATACTACTACTTATTTCTGAAGATAGCCTAATTGTCAGCAACGTATTACAATTGCTTTTATATTACAACATTTTCTCTTGAACTTTAAATTGTGCCTCTTCTTTTAAAACTCAACAGACAACACACTGTATATCTTTGCTCATCTTTACACAGAAATAAGAGAAGAATATAAAATTACTTAGGCACAAAAGAGTCAAGCATTGTATTAATAAAAATGTATGTGTATGCAAGACCACATTCAAGATGTACATTGTGCTATACACTTGATTTGAATACCTGGTAACCTTAGTGTCGAGAACAGATATCTAAGATGCAATGTTCCAATCAGAACATTTCTTTTAAATACTGAATGTTGTATAAAAATATAAGAAGGTCAAGCAATGTTCTTGACCAAGACTTTTCTGATGCACAAATGAAACACTGAAGTAACTTTAGTCTTCCCCTTATCTTCTTTTGAATAAAACACCTGGTTTTTATCTGCTAAATCATTGCTTTAGATGATTTGGTTCACAGCTTGTGTGTGTGTGTGTGTGTGTGTGTGTGTGTGTGTGTGTGCATGTGTGTGCCTAAACATGCTCAAAAAAGTAATGGCCATGTGAACTTTAAAGTCAAGTCAAGTAGAAGACAAATCTCTCTCTCTCGCTCCATCCACTGTCACTGCCCAATGGACAAACATACAATGCCTACTTGGACTCCTGTCTGACTTTTTTCTTGTGCTCTTTAGAATACATTCCCACTTCTATGATTTAAATCAGTCTAGAATTTGTCACCAGCTGACTCTTTCTACCTGTATATCTACATTCTCTCAATAATTTCCCCCCAAAAGAGGTCTTGATGAACATATGAGTCATACACATGCTGTCCGCTTATATCGTAAGCCCCATAAGGTCAAACTGGTGCATTTAGTGGAGAAGTAACTGCCTCAAACAATATATTGTGTTGTTCCTTTCTTTCTACTTTTCAGCAGTGAGGCAATCTTGGGAAGTATCTCTCATCTCACCATTTTATCTATTACTTTATATTTGGCAGCTGTTGAAGATGGAACATTCTTGAAAACACACTAGGAAGACACTACAAGTCTCCATGTGATTTCTCATATTGCTCAACAAAAGTAGATTGAAAGGCTGATCTTCTATGGCAGGAATGGCGCAGCTAATTCTTTTCTTGTCTTCCTGTTTATCATCATCATCCTTGCCCCCACTCACATTACTACCAGGAAATAGCTATTGTCAATTTCCTCATGGGGTGAGCCATCCTCTGTTGGAGATTTAACTAAAGTTAAAATCAGGAGCAGAAACCAGGATACAAAAAGCTTAAATTAACTGTAAGAATTATGGTGGTGTTGCCAGTATAACATATTTTAACAAATGAAGAAAACTTTCACTGAAACTATTGAGCTGAAAAATTATTGTTCAGTACTGAGGAGCAGAATGTACGAGTAGAAGCACCTGTTCTTACTCTAATGATCCAGAATTGGTTCCCAGCACTCTCTCAACTGCTTATAAGCACTCTGTTAATGTTTCTCAATCTTCTTAAAGCTATAACAATTTAATACAGATCTTCATGTTGTTGTGACCACCAACCATAAAATTATTGTTGCTACTTCATAACTGTAAGTTTGCTACTGTTGTGTGTTATATGATATGCAGACCATATTAGATGAATCCTATGAAAGGAGTAATAAACTCTGAAATATGGTGTGGTGATTTGAACATGCTTCGCCCAGAGAGTGGCACTAATTGGAGGTGTGGCCTTGTTAGAGGAAGTGTGTCATTGTGGGCATTAGCTTTGAGACCTTCCTCCTAGCTATCTGGAAGGCAGTCTACTTGTTGTCATGAAATCAGGATATAGTACTCTCAGCTCCTTCTCCAACAATCCATCTGCATGCATGCTACTATGCTTCCTGCTATGATGACAATGGAGTAAAACTCTGGAGCTGTCAGCCAGCCCCAATTAAAAGTTTGACTTTATTTATCATAGTTGCTTTGGTCATGGTATCTCATCATAGCAATAAAATCCTAACTTAATCAGAAGTTGGCACCAGGAGCTGAATATTGCTGTGATAGGCCTGTCCATATTTTTGTTTGGAGGAATGTGGGTTTGGGGACCTTTGATTTGGAAAGCCTCTTTATGCTTTTAAGTGGTACTTGATGGTCCAACCTAGTAGGAAGATGGAAGACATTGGTGCTGATGGTGATTAGACTTCTGGAGATTATTCTTATGATGTTTTGGTTGTTTTTTGCTGCTTTTCCCCCTTGTCTGAAGAGTCTGTCTGTGGCTAAAGTAAAGAGATTTCTATTACTTTCATTGACAAAAGAAGTCTCAAAAAAGCCCAGTAAGGAAAAACTTTGTTCTCAGGTTTACTCTCATGAAGATTTTGTTTTGATAAAGCCTACCAATCTTAGAAAGGAAAGATACAAAATGTCTGATTCAAAGAGTAAATAAAAGGACATCAGGAAGCGGAATGTAGCCAAATACTCTGTTTAAGAATATTAAATGAAATTAAGAGAGTGGTGATCTTGGGGCAAGTTCCCACCCAGCTAAGCTTATTGTTTATGTGTTTGCACTTGAACAAGGGATATCTATATCATGTTACAAATTATTATTACCTGGTAATTGTTTTCATTTGGATTTTTAATCTGGAATGAACTACAATCCAGAGATGGAAGACACACATGTGAGTCAGATCTTGAAACTGGAAGACACATGTTTTTGATCTGGCTCTTGAAACATAATGGCCATAAAAATGATAGGCTCACGCAAAGTGCTATATGCCTTTAATTCCATGAGACAGAGGCAAGCAAAATTCTGAATTTGAAGGCAACCAGATGAGACTGTCTTCCAGGCAGCTAGGAGGAGAATCTCAATTCCCATTCCCGCAAAGCATAAATCCTTCAAAAAGCCCATACCTCTTAACAGTGTTACTCCCTGGACAAAACATAAACAGGTGCTAACAGACAAATTGAGAACCACTGCTTTAGAGGATCGAATACCTTCTTCTGGTCTCCAGAAGCACTGTTGTCCCATGTGCACATAATTTCTCTCTCTCTCTCTCTCTCTCTCTCACACATATATTGGGTTTTTTTTATATTTTAAAGATTTATTTATTTATTATATCTAAGTACACTGTAGCTGCCTTCAGACACATCAGGAGAGGGTATTACGGATGGTTGTGAGCCACCATGTGGTTGCTGGGATTTGAACTCAGGACCTCTGGAAGAGCAGTCAGTGCTCTTAACCACTAAGCCATTTCTCCAGCCCCTATTTTCTATTTGTTATTTGTTATTTTATTTATTTACATTTAAAATGTTATCCCCCTTCCCAGTTTCCCTCCACAAACCCCCATGCCACCTGCTTCTATGAGGGTGCTCCCTGACCCATCCATCCACTCCCGCCTTACCACCCTAGGCATTTCCTCTACACTGAGGCATCTAGTCTCCACAGGACCAAGAGACTTCCCTCCCATTGATGCTAGATAAGGCAGTCCTCTGTTACAGGTGCAGCTGGAGCCATGGGTCTCTTCATGTATAGTCTTTGGTTGACGGTCCCTGGAAGCTTGTGGGGGTCTGGTTGATTGATATTATTTTTCTTCCCATGGGGTTGCAAACCCCTTCAGATCCTTTAGTCCTTACCCTGACTCCTCCACTGGGGTCTCTGCTCTCAGTCCAATGGTTGGCTGTATTGGTTAGGCTCTGACATAGCCCCTCAGAGGATAGCTATACCAAGCTCCTGTCAGCAAGTGCTTCTTGGCATCAGCAATAATGTCTGGATTTGGTGTCTGTAGATGGGATGGATGTGTAGGTGGGGCAGTCTCTAAATGACTCTGCTCCTCTCCTTGTCCCTGCATTTCCTTTTGTCAGGAATAATTCTGAATTGATATTTTCAGATGGGTTGGTTATCCAATCTAAAAATGTATCATTCTCATAAGATTTGTTGTTCACAGTAGAGTATGGAGGTCCATGATTCCAGCACTTGAGAAGCATAAGGCAGAAAATTACTACAAGTTCCAGGCCAGACTAATCTTGATAACTCCAAAGGGACCCAGGCTACAGAGTAAATTCCTACCTCTAAACAACAGTAATAACTATCAACAATATATACGTATATATATATATACGTATATATATATACGTATATATATATATATATATA
>NW_022196915.1:71998527-72009619 GCF_008632895.1 Mastomys coucha
ATACGTATATATTGTGTGTGCATGTGTTTGTGTGTGTATGTGAATATGCATGTGTATATGTATTAATGAATGGATAGAACGTTACTCCATTTTTGGGCCAGTGAGATGTTTCAGTGAGTAAATGTCTTTGTAGCTAGGCATGATCATCTGATTTCAATTTTAAGAAACTACATAGTATTTAGCGGCTTCTATTTCAATAATGTTCTTATTACTTGAAATATGTTAAGTCATTTACGTCTCATAAAAGTCACATGAAATAAGTAACATTGTTTTACCATCTATGATACAAGGTATCAAGTAACTTGTATAGAGTAATGCATCTAATTCTCAGAAAATACACAATTGTAGGTTTTCATTCCTAAACATGTGTAAAGAGTTGTAATTGTGTTCTATAATACTTTAAATTTCTCTCTATGTCCAATCACACTGCAAGTGAACATATAGAATGTGTTAATCATTACATAATAATGATATTTAATTTTCCAAATGTCAACTGTATTATCAGAACCTGGGACTCCAGGCACTGAAGCAGGAAGGTTGGTGTAAGTGTGAGTCAATGACTACATAGGAATATCCAGGCTAGCCAAGGCTGCAGACCAAAAGACCCGGGACAGGGTAGAAAGGAAAGAAGAATATTGAGGCTTTCAGAGAGCATGTTATTTCACCTAAACTAAATTTTGAGCATGCCCTCTGGATATAGACATCTGAACACGCAGCAGTGAGAGCCAAAGCAATGCTTATTTCTACTAAATATCAAATAACTTAGCAAGGTAACTGTTAATTGCAATACCAGGTCAGTGACTAGAAAAGATGAGATCACATGGAAGCCATTAGTCTCAAGGTGCAGGTGGCTGTCAGCCAAGAGAAGGGGAAGCACATGCTTAAGTTCATCAGGGACACATATAATTAACAGTTCTTTGAATTTTTGCAGGAACTTTCTAATGCTGCAATACTCACTTCCCAGCATGCGCATGGTTTGATGATACCTGGAACAACCAGCGGAGCTAAGGGACCTTGGGATCACAGTCACCTAGCTGGAAACAGGGACACACTGCTGGAGGGAGAAGAGTACATGACAATGCTCCCTGGAGAGCTCTGCTCCATTTTCCTGGGCCACAGTCTCGGCAAGGCGCAACATAAACCCTTCCATGAGAGGCTTCCACTTTCTGTTATTTCTACCACAGCAAAGAACACTTCAGTGACCTTATTTCAAGCTGCATCAAATTCAAAATCATCACCCAGTCTCATATTAACTAGACATTGTACTCTAGAACCTGGGGCATTAAATGACTGAAATAAGAGTTGGAACACTCCCATATACCACTCTTTCTCTTTTTAACTGAGATTTAATGTGCATGGGCTTCATCCTGTCAAAACTAATATTGGAAAAGTAAGACGGTCTTCTTTTTGAGAAAAAAAAAAAAAAAACTATCCTTGTTATAGTACTCTAGATTAAAAAATGACCTAAGTGTTGAGTCGGGTGCAATGTTTAGACTTAGCTTTTCCACTTGAGTCACATGATTTCAAAGTCCTTACTTCCAACTTCATTTTCTTTCATGTAAATACTATTAAGAAGACAGCATATCAAGACAAAGGCATTAGAAACAAAATCATACATGAAGTTTATGTATTCAAGACCTAGGCTAAGTGCTTGACAAACATTAGCATGCTAGAAAAAAACATCAGTCTAGCAAATGATTGCCACAGCATGCCCTCTAAACACTGAGTTTCCTTCACCTGGTATTTTCTTAACCAAAGCGATGTGCATGCTTTGTCAAGCATTTTTATCCGATACTCCCTATGGAAAGGCTCACACCAATGAAATGAAACCATTCTTTCTCCTCCTAAATAATTGGCTTAGCAAGCATGATATAATCCTCCAAATCTTTAATATGACAAATAGCATTTTCTTATCTGTACATATTGGATAAATATCTTACAATATATCGGAGTAATATAAACCAGAAGAAATGCAGATACAGGAGCCTGCAACAGTAACTTAGTGCTTTATTTGTTGAAACAGATTTTAGAGGTGAAAACCTTTATCCTGTGGCTCATTGTTATGAGAAATTAGTGATGACCTGGCAATATTTGTTCATAGTAAAACCTTCTGTAAACATGAAATGAGCTTGGGTGTTTTTGATGATATTACTACTAAATCTTTACGAAGAAAACTGCTGCAACATAATCCCTTTGTATTCTGGTTAAATTCTGTCAACATTGTTTCTCAATGTGTGTCAATTATGGGTTTAAACAAAATATGCTGTTCCAGAAAGTTTCAGTGATTAAAACATAAGCATTGCTACCTGAGTTTATTCTGCTTTACCAATTGACTGCAGTTTTATTTTTCCTTACTTTTTTTTTTTTAAGGAATATTCCTACGGTCTCAAGAATATCAATGGTGTGTCTTCCCTCAGTTGCTGACTGTCCCTGCATATCATGGCTGGCATAGCTCATATGAAGAGGGAAGGGTATTCTCTTTACCTTCAAGCTCTTTGGCTACTTGCCAGGAGCCATGGATAAGGTATTCTCTCTTCTGCACTTAGTATCCCAGGGTTTGAAATCTCTCATAGTTTTAAAGTTCCATGAGCCTAAGTGTCTCCTATAAAGCATACTCTACATTTCTAATTTTGTAAAGGCAACATAACTTTTAACCTTATTACTATTCAAATAATGCAAGATACACAACAGTATGCAAACTCCATTCACACAGATTACAGTGAAGCTATCTGTACCTACAAACCATGGGAAATAAGGGCCTATGATGGTTTGAATATGCTTGGCTAATGAGAAGTGACACTATTAGGAGGTTTGGCATTGCTAGAATAGGTGTGGCTTTGTTGGAGAAAGTGTGTCACTGTTTGGTTGGCCTTTTGGGTCTCCTAGTGCTCAAGCTCCACCCAGTCTGAAAGAGAGCCAATCCTAGATACCTGTGGAAAACAATCTCCTTCTGGATGCCTTTGGATCAAGGTGTAGAACTGTAAGCTTCTTTTAGAGCATCATGTCTGCCTGCATGCTGCTATGGTTTCCTGCCACGATGATAATGGACTGAACCTCTGAAGCTGTAAGCCAGTTCCAATTAAATGATGTCCTTTATATCAGTTGCCTTGGTCATGGTGTCTCTTCACAGAAATGAAACAGCTAAGACAGGGGCTATTATCAGCATTATAAGAAAGATGAAGAAAACGTTGACTAGAATTCAGTGAAAGAAAGGGACAATGTTTTCCACAGTTAGCAATAACAATGTACCAGACGTCAGTGTGATCTAGTATTGAGTTGCAAAGATATAAAATGGTTTCTTTTTTTCTTAAACATTATTATTTAACTTTTGTTTTTCAACCCAGTATTTATGCCCCTCCTGGTCTGCCCTCCCGCTGTTCCTCATCCTCATCCCATTCATCCTTCCCTGTCTCCAAGAGGATACCCCCATCCCCAACCCCAACCCTACCAGACCTGCCCAGCCCCTGGAACCTCAAATATCTCCAGAGTTAGATGCATCTTCTCTCACTGAGGTCAGACCAAGCAGTACTCTGCTGTACATGTGTCGGGGAGCTTCACATCAGCTGGTTGGGATGTGCCTGCTTGGTGGCTCAGTGTCTGAGAAATCTCGGGGATCCAGGTTAATTGTGACTGCTGGTCTTCCTATGGGGTTCCTTCCCTCTTCCTCAGCTTCTTCTAGCTTTTCCCTAATACAACCACAGGGGTTTCCAACTTCAGTCCATTGGTTTGGTGTAAGCATCTGCACCTGACTTTTTCAGCTGCTTATTGGGCTTGTCAGAGGACAGCCATTGTAGGCTCCTGTCTGTAAGCACACAATAGCATCAATAATAGTGTCGGACTTGGAGCCATCCCTTGGGCTGGGTCCCATATTGGGCTTGTCACTGAACCTCCTTCCCTCAGTCCTTTCTCCATTTTTGTCTCTGAAGTTCTTTTAGAAAGGAAGAATTCTGGGTCAGATTCTTATATTCATGAGGCCTGAGCAAGGAACAACTGAAGATCTCCATAGTCATGTGTCATTTCATTTAGGAAATTGACAGGAAAAATATTATAGAAAGTGTGTGCTATCATCTTCCTGAGTCTAATTTGACAATGATCTGGAAGACCAAATACAAATTTAGCATTCTTACATTCTCAAGAATTTCTGCCCTGCCCTATGACCTTTAGATCCGTGCTCTGCTCCTTTGAGCCACTTTCCACTCCTCATCATAACCTATGTGCCCTGCTGTTTATTGATGCAGATACTGTAGCATCTCTGAGTTCTCTCAGTGAAAGCCAAGACTATAATTAAACAACTAGAGTAAACTTTAATAAATGACCTTAAAATCACTCCAAATATGAAAAAAATAATTGTTTGAAAAAAGGAGAAAAAAGAAAACTTTTGGTAGAAGAAAGCATGCAGGCTTGGTTGCTGAAAACTAAATTGCCAAATTTGACTAAAGCTTGAAATTGAGAAAAATATTAATGCTACTCCCATAAAAATAAGCCTAGATCATAAAGCCAAGTACTAGGAAGCTTGAACTTTATTTGGTAGGCAAAGAAGAGGGATTTGAAGGTTATTGAACAGAGGTGACATAATCAAAGCTGTGCTTTAGGAAGATTAATTTGGCAGCTGCATGCAAAAGGAGTAGATAAGAAACAAGGCTGGAGGCAGGAGGAAGAGTTATAACAGTAGTTTAGGAAAGCAGTAATGGGACTGTTAACTAAGTCTGGATAATGGACCAGAGGAAAGGGAGGTGTGAGACTGCAGGAAAAGGAAGTGACAGCTCCTGATGAATCACTGGTGAAGGGGGAAGAAGAGAAATGAGTCAAGCCACAATCAGAGGTCCTGGGCTTCCATGTTCAAAAATGAATATTGGAAAACAGAAGGAGGTCAGGAGAGAGCTTCACAGTGGAGTAGGGTGAGTGGCAAATGTCTGTTTTCTCAGTATCTTTTAGACATCGCTAACAAGGTAAAAACTACTCAGGGCTAAAGCATGGAGGTATGGGACAGGGAAGAACAAAGAAGAGAGTAAGACACAGCAGTCTTGTGTCTAACCTTGTTCTAAATTAGCTTTACAAGCCATTCTTTACACAATCTCATGCGCATAGGATGTAGTCGTTTTCTCCCGCTCTTTGGTTAACTCCTTGCCTGGGCAGGTGTCTAAAAACGTGTATGTGCTCTGAAAATAAAGTCATTTACAGATTTGAGCCAGTTAATTCATTTTGGCAAGATCTACTTTACAACCATGCTGTGGTCTGTGTGGTTGGGGTCTGGTGATGGTAACAGCCTGGTTTTTTTTCCTGGAATAAATCATTTTCCTGCAGCTCAATATTTATAGTTTGGGGACTCTTGACTTTCTCCAGATTCAATCGTTTTTCTTTTGTTTTGTCTAACTTAAATGCTGTGAACTAGCCTTTGGGCATGGGGGGAAGAGGGAGGGGGAGGGTGTGACATATTCCTGAAATCTACTATAAGTTGTGCAATATTCTTTCTGCTCTTGGGTCACATAAGTATTAACTCTGGTTAGCTACCAGTTCTCAGCCCCCCTCTCTCTTTCTTGTTCTCTCACTCTCTCTCTCTTTCTTTCTTTTTCTCATTCACATACACACACATAAACCTACACACAGACAGACAACTTTAACAGCAACACATATAAATTAATTGAGCTAATGTTTTCACTCCTCGGACCTTCTCTATAGTATGCCAGCCCTGGGGAGGAGACTCTATATTCAGAAAACTTTGATAAACGAGTAAAACAGAAGCAGAAACCATTAACCATCCTAAGTGCCTTCTTTTGGAATACAGAGGCTATAGAAGATAAGATTAGTCTGCTTATTTTGCTGGCCTCATTTTTTAGGATAACTAAGCATACAAGCCTCTACAACTATCAGTGCACTGCATTTTCAGGGTTGATAGCAGAATCTATATCTAAATTCCATCTTTAAAGTTGCTCCTCAACCTGTTCATATGAAAGGGATATACAGTTATGATTGACAGTATGCTTCTGAGAATTATAAAGTATTGATGACCTTTCCTGGGGAGATGCAAATATCTACTCACCCCCAGATAGGGCACCAAAGACAGATGAAAGACATGACTCCACCTAAGTTCATCATAGTTAAGTTAAACACTGAATTTATCCCTGTTACTTACAGGATAATGCATGGGTTACTTAACAACTGCCTGGATGACCTAAAGCCATGTGCATCACATAAAGTCCATTTGGCTTGCATAGAGACTCATGAGAGCTAAATCCATGAAGCCCCTTGCATAACTTCTAGGCTGTTCGGCCAATGGTGATGTGTCTTCCCTCCAAAACTTTTGGAAGGGGCCTGTGAATCTTATAAATTTCAGGAACTTTCAAAGATCACTGATGTGATTATTTTTCCAGTCTTGGGAGTTTTTTTTTTCACTTTCTGAATCTTAAAGAGCTTCTGCAGGATGAAATACTTGAACTCAAAGGAAATTTCATACCCTAAATTAAGACTAAATAATGGCATTACAAAAGGAAATATTAATTTAAAGTTAGGATGGTCTTTCAGAAAACAAAATTGTAAAATCTCTAAAGGGGACAGTACAGTGCTAACAAAAGAAAACAATTCAACTTATATATACTAAAGATGCATAACATAACAGTATAAATAATATCTGTCCCATTTTTCTAATGGCTTTTATACTGCTTACAACCTCCCAGAGCAAACGAAATTCTGGAAAAGATGCACCACATATATATGTCTGCTTGATACTGATAGAATCTCTCTTCTCACAGGGCAGTGCCCTCTCTGTACTTAGTTTATGAGTGCTGCCTCTGTCACTCCTTTATCTCTTCAGCCAATTCCATCTTCATAATCTCTCTTACTGGGTCTTGATTTACTGATGCCACATCTGAGGATGTCCTTCTTTCTCTGTCTTATATATAATTGCATCAACTCAACAATGACTCTTTATAGTTAGATAGTAATCAATGGGACAGACATGGGTGCTTTCAAGGATATGTAACTTCCATTGTAAAGTGAAGGGACTCTTAAAACTAAATCTTTAGAGTGTAATAAAAAAAATCAGAGTACAGTATAGATAACGTCAGGATCTACTTGGCCTGAACTTAAAATATGGAATAAAGTGATTTGTTGCTTATGATCCCAGAAGCCAACTGACAAAGTGTTTTCAGAAATTAGTAGTGCTATCTTTCAACATTTCTTAGCTCCACTCATTATATATTAATTTCATGAATTTTTCTGTACCAAATTATTTAACACTTTAAATTTTATTTCTTATATTTACTAATTAAGGAGAAATTAAGAATTTTGAACCAGCAGGTACTGAATTGAAATTTTTGGGCTTCATTAACTACATGTTTTTTGTAAAAATCTTATTAGATTTACTAATAAAACTACAAAATTTTATTTCACTGATGTTCTCAAACTGAGAACTATTGCTTACATTATGAGGCAGAGAGATGACTTAAAATATCGAGCTTCCCTAGGCCATTAAACATTATTTAAACCAGAAAATACAGGATTTATATCTGGGATTGTTAAAACACAAAGGAATGTGATCCCTGAGTTGGTCATGAAATAGGGTAGGGAGAAGAAGAAGAAAAGAAGGAAAAGGAGGAGGAGAAGGAGGAGGAGGAGAAGGAGGAGGAGCAAGAGGAAGAGAAGGAGGAGGAGGAGGAGGAAGGAGAGGAGGAGGAGGAAATAGCAGCTTTGAGTTGCAGTGTGTATTAGAAAAGGATTAATGAATGAAATAAACCATGCTGATGAGAAAAATTAAAGTCAGATAGATACGTAAGGATAGAACAAGCTCATTAGTTCAGCTATTGAATATCTTAAGCCAAAGGACATTGCAACAACGAGGCTAGTAAAGTGACCACATCAAGTAACCTTCCTACAGGAGAGTGAATGGAAGAGATATTACAACAAATCAAAAAATTAAAATCACACTGGACAGGTAATAGGGCAAACCAGACCCTCGCCACCCTGAAACTCCACCACTTAAAATATAAGCTGTTGAGTTCTTCAGAAAATTATTCTTCAGGGAGATGCTCATAAAAAGCCTTACAAAACCATGCAAAGAGAATAATAAGCAGTATCATCCTCAAGCAGTATAAATTAAAATTAAAAGAATCTCAGGTTTAGCGCCACTGAACATAGAAATACCATAGGCCTCAGGCACAGCACAGCCAGCCTTCCTATTAATTTAATGGGTAGAAATGAGAAAGAAAATTCACATCAGAAGACTCATGAAATAAAAATGTCCGTTCTGAACAAAGTCAACACAAGTTTACAGTGGGGACTTAAAACCCGCTCCACCTCCTGCCAGTGGGGTGCCACCTTAATGTTACCTGTTCAGCTTCCCATTGTGTTTGACTTTTGCAGGTTTGATCCTTAACTGTGAATTTCCTCCACCTGATTGCACAAAGGCAGAATGCAATGTCCGTTTGAAGTCACTTTTCCTGGGTGAATATTTTAAAGCTAGCTCTCTCTATGTGGAATGTATAAGCTGGGCATTTGTACTGGATCGTGGGAAAGCTTTAGCAATCACATCACATCCATCCAAAGTATTATTAATGTCAATGGAACGGCAGTGAGTCTGATGATCCACAAGCATCTGCTAAAGCTGCTGGAGCAGAATAGACAATGGAATAGAAAAATGCAGGATGAAAAAACAGCATGGGACCAGAAAGCCTGGAGAAATATTAGAACACTTTGGTTTTGAACTTATGTGTCAGTGACCTAGGGATAAAAAGCATGCACACTATCAATACCACACTGTGAATACTGAAATTAGCATTTTAAGTAAATATGCTTTGTTTTTCGCTTGAGTTTTATTTGTATGTTTGTTTTTTTGTTTGTTTCTGATATACTGAAAAAAGGAAATAAAACCATAATACTTATATACCATACATAAGCACAGAGGTGGAATGATTGTTTTTACCTAGCCTACTGTGATTAAAAGCAATAGTTGCTCAGTTAAACAAATATTACAAATGCATCAAGCTAATGCCTTTATTCAGTTGGATTAAAGATATAACATTGTTTTTAAGACTAAAATTGTGTTAGGCAAATGACAAGTGTGCCTTCATGTATGTATCTGTACAATTTTCATCAATTATAACAGTTCCTGCTATAAAAATGGTATGTACAAATTAAAAAACATTTGGAGATACACAACTTTTAAAAATAAAAATTCTAAATTAATTAAAATCATATAATGATTTTCCAATATCTGTAGAAAATATTAATATTCCCAATAGAAAAACATGTATGCTAGTGTTATTAAAATGAAAATTAAAAAATATATGAAAAACTAATTTTTGAAAAGAAATATGTTAATAGATACAAGAACATTGAAAATATTTTTAGTTTGTTGAGTGAATGGAATATCCCCTTCTACTTCCCAAATTTGAGTCCGACCTCCTAACATTTTGGCATTTGAAGATGGAGAATCTGGGAAACGATTAGATTCAGTTGAGGCCATAATGTGGGGCCCTTTTAGTAGACAGCATCAGAAGACATTGTGGAGCTTGCTTGTTTTTCTTCTCTCCACATACATACACTCTCTGGCCGTGTAATTTTAGAAAAGAAATATGTTTATCCTGCAACCCAGGTAGGAATCCATGACCACAAGTTTAGCTTTGCCACCAAAAGATCACATTTTTCCAACCCTTTAACCAGGATAATAGCAAATTAAAAGTCATAGTTGATGTAAGAACAAAAATTCAAAGTACAACAAGTTCTTTAAGGTGTTTTGTTTTGGTTATTGGTTTTTGGTTTTTGAGACAGGGTTTGTAAACTAGGCTGGCCTAGAACTCATAGAGATATGCTTGTTTCTGCCTCCAGATTGCTGAGATTAAAGTGTGTGCCACCAAGGCCAGCCCTATGACAAATTTCTTAATAAGTGTACAAAACAAACAAACAAAAGCAAGCAAACAAACAACAAAAAAACCTCTGTCATAGTTGATAACAAGGAATGGCATGACAAACTAATATTTGGAACAGCAAATGAGCAAATGGTCTTCAAAAATTTTTTTTATTAATCAATTTATTCATTTACATTTCAAATGCTATCCCCCCTTCCTTGTTACCCCTCCAAAACTCCCCAATCCCATCCCCCATCCCCTTTGCCTCTGTGAAGGTGTTCCTTTATCCACTCCAGCCCTACTGCTCTAGCATTCACCTATGCTGGGGTATCAAGCCTCCACAAGACCAAAGGCCTCCCACCCCGCTGATGTCAGACAAGGCCATCCTCTGCTGCATGTGTATCTGGACCCATGACTCCCTCTCCATATACTCTTTGGTTGGTGGTTTAGTCCCTAGGAGCTCTGGGTGGTCCAGTTATTTGATATTGCTCTTCCTATGGGGATAAAATCCCCTTCAGCTCCTTCAGTCCTTCAGTTCTTCCTTTGGGGACCCAGGGCTCAGTCCCAGGGTTGACTCTGAGTATTTGCATCTATTTTGGTCAGGTGCTGGTAGAACCTCTCAGGGAACAGCCATACCAGGCTCCTGAAAGAAAGGCCATCCAGAGACTGCCCCACCTAGGGATCTATCCAATCTGCAGACACCAAACCCCCATACTATTGCTGATGCCAAGAAGCGCTTGCTGTCAGGAGCCTGGTATGACAAAAGGCCTTTTAGATAGAGAATAATAGAAAATGTAGAAGAGTTTAAAGAAGATATATAATACAATAGAAATCAAACAAGTAATCATGTGGGTTGACAGCAATGAAAAAAAAAAGCTAGACATTAACCAATGGAAATAAAGCTGTCAGGTGAAGCGATAAGCATGCTGGTAAACTGGAAAAATAAAAGCGAACAGTGAGTAAAATGAGAAGGCTGAAAATTAAAGAATAATTAAAAATTGTTTTCTGGTTTTGTTTGCTCATTCTTTCCTGTTTTCTTAGACAGGGTCTCATTATGGGTGACTCACTCTGTAGGCCAGGTAAGACTCCCAGTCACTGCACATTCACCTGGCTCTGCCTATTCAGTGCCGATTGATTAACGGAGTCCATCCTTACCATGCCTGGCCCTCAAAAACAGATGGCTTCTATTGACAGTGTCTTTTGCCTTGAAGAAGCTTTGCAACTTTATGAGGTCCCATTTGTCAATTCTT
>NW_022196915.1:72011233-72040773 GCF_008632895.1 Mastomys coucha
TGGGAAAGGAGAAATTCGCATGTAAATAAAGAAAATATCTAAAATAAAAAAAAAAAACAGATGGCTTGAACAAACTATTCAAAGAACTTATTATTTTGTAGATATAGCTAATCCAGATTTAATAACAGTATGCCGGTGAACATCAGGATGAATAATGCATTCTACAGTTAGGGTTTTATTGTTGTAAAGTGATAACATGAAGACGCCAGCTATTATAAAGGAAATATTCAATTGGGGATGGTTAACATCAGAGATTTAGCTTGTTATTGTCAGGGCAGGAAGATTGGTGGCACACACACACAAACACAGTGCAGAGAGGTAACCGAGAGTTCTGCTTCCAGATGCTCAGGCAGCAGGAACAGAGAGTGCAACTGGGACTGATTTGGGTTTCGGAAAAACCACAAAGCCCATTGCTCCTGAAATTGTCAAACAAAGCTCCATCAACTCTAACCCTCATTCATAGCCCACTACAAAGCTCACTGCCCAATAGTGCTGTTCCCTATGGACTACGGGGGCCATTTTCATTCAAACCACCACCCCACTACAAAGCTCACTGCCCAATAGTGCTGTTCCCTATGGACTACGGGAGCCATTTTCATTCAAACCACCACAATGATCATTAAAATTTACCTCTAGAAAAAAAAAGTCCTATGTATTTTATTATAAATATACAAGTAAGTAAAACATCTTCTCTTTAAAAAGAAAACTTACTGGCTCACAAATATCAGCTTATCATATGTCTAATATATTCAGAAAGTAAAGTATATATATGAAATCATATATATATGAAAACATATATATGAAATCTTATTCGCAAACACACATATACTCACACACATGCAAAAACACATGTAAGCATGCACACCATCAGATAAACAAGTAAAATAACTGTAAAATTGTGATATTAAATTAAGTCCAACACAATTTTCTTTAGGTTAAAAAAAAAACTAAGCTAAAACCAGTATGTACAGATCAATGTATAACAAAGATAAACTTAAGTAGGCTGACTGTCCAAGCAGCAACCTTAGTATTCTCTCCACCAACCCCGAATGTTCAGGGTCTTATAGTACTACTCTGGGTGTGTCTGTACAGTTGCAGTTCCATTCCTGTAGGGAAGACAAATATGCTTTTAAAAAGGAACAGATATTTATTAACTTTCTCATGATGTGTATATGTGTTTTATCTATTAAAAATAGTTTCATTTCAATATCTAGATATCCTTTTACTTTAAGAAAGTACATGTGGAGAAATATTAACATATTCTACTTGGCAATAAAGGTGAACAGGAAATTTAAGCAGGGAACGCAGAAGCCAACCAGATAACCTTTCAGGAGGTCTCTTTCAAGGCTGGAAGCTTATGATTTCAAACCTTGTTGGACAAAGATGCGGATCTGGAATCAGAATCATCTGCTAGCATCTCACAACAGGTATGAGCTGGATTTCAGGGGCATATTTCTCTTGACTAGATTTGATTAAGAATGATGGTTGTCCTGGAGGTCTGTGATTGGACACTTACCTAGAATGAGACTATGTGCTTTGAATTTAAAATTTAACAAAACCCTATTAAAAATAAATGGTTTCATTCATTATAGATAACACACAGCTAATAAGTGTGAAGTATTTTTAAGCATATAGCATTATCATTGATAAAAAAAAAAACCTCAATATTCTTCTCCACCTTTTTGTTTTTTTCTTGCTAGTAGAGACTATGTTCAACTTTCTCAGCAAATAATTATTATTTGAAGCTCATGGGTTCCCATTAACAGGCCACTGACTTAAAAAATAAAAAATAATAATACATTTATTTTGATATCCATAGTTCCTTGTTTCATTTTTATTGCTTTAATTTGAATACTATTTTAAATTTATAGAAATTATACTGCATCGTACAAAGAAGTTCTCTATAGAAATGCTATTACCAGGATACTGAGATTTCAATTCTCTTTGTTTGATCATTCTTTCTAAACAGAAGCAAAAGGATTCACTGCCTCAGACACGCACACATCTCTATCATTTGAGAGTCATTGGAATGATCATACTTCTTCAGCTGTAAACATTTCAGTTTATGTTTTCTATACACAAACATTCATGAGACAGGCACAGTATAATTTTCAAGATTAGAAAGAATTATTATTTGAACCAAAGTCTGACGTCCAAATTTTTAATGCACCAAGAATGTTCTCTTTGATGTTTTTCTGAGTTCCAATTCAAGGCATACATTCAGTTTATTATCATATCTCTTTAGGTTGGGAGGAATAGGCTGGAGAGTTAACTGACAGTATCTGCTGCTGTTGCAGAAGAACTGAATTTTCCTTCCTGGCACCTGTATCAGGTGTCTAATTTTGCCTGTAAATCTAGATTCAAGTGATCTGCCACCTCTACACACACAGACATATGCCGATATGGTATAGTGTCTTAAAACTTAAATACACACTTAAAATCTTAAAGCATATTAATAAAATAAATTTAGAATCCTTTCTTCAAGTATCTTTAAGGAACACAGGGCAGTGACAGTACTCACTAATAAGTGGATATTAGCCAAAAAAACAAAAAGTACAGAATACCCAGATACAGTCCACAGAACTCAAAAAGGTCAACAATCTGAAGTGCCCAAGCAAAGATGCCTCAGTTCCACTTGAGAGGGAGAGGAAGATAATCACAAGTTGGGAGGGAGAGAGGGACCTGGGAGGGAAAGTGAATGGGGCATGATGGGAGGATAAGTAGGGGAGAGAGGGGACCTGACCTGGTATTGGGTGAGGAAAAAGGACTGAAACCCTGAGGGCCAGCAGAAAGAATGGGAACCAGCAACCTCAGGAAATAGGAGGTTGGGAGGATCCTCCAGAATGCACCAGAGACCCGGGAGGTGAGACACTCTCAGGAATCAAAGTGAGGGATCTTAGATGAAATGCCTGACAGTAGGGAGAGGGAATTTATAGAGCCCACCTCCAGCAGGAATACAGGACATCAAGTGAGGGGTGGAGTTGCCATCCCACAGTCATATATCTGACCCATAATTGTTCCTGTCTGAAAGAATTACAGGGACAGAAATGGAGAGGAGCCTGAGGAAAAGAAGGTCCTGCAATTGGTCCAAAGTGGGATCTAGCTCAAGGGGAGTTCCCAAGGCCTGACACTATTACTGAGGCTATGGAGCTTTCACAAAAAGGGACCTAACATGACGGCCCTCTTCAGGGACCTAGCATGACTGCCCTCCAAAAGACCCAACAAGCAGCTGAAAGAGTCAGAGGCAGATATTTGCACCCAACTAATGGACAGAACTAACTGACCCATGTTGTTGAATTAGGGAAGTCTGAAAGAAGCTGGGAGAAGGGTGATCCTGTAGGAGAACCAGAAGTCTCAATTAATTTGAACCACCCCCGAGATCTCTCAAACACTGGACCACCAAACAGGCAGCACACACCAGCTGATATGAGACCCCTTACACAAATACAGCAGAGGACTACTGGGTCTGTGTTCATTCAGAGAAGATTCACCTAACCCTCAAGACACTGGAGAACCCAGGAAGTTTAGAGGTCAGGTGGGGTGGGGGTGAGGGCATCCATGTGGAGATGGGAGTGGGGTGGGGAAGAGGTGTGGGATGTGGAGCAGTCGGAGGGTGGATGGGGGGTGGGAGGGGAATGGAATATGGAATGTTAATAAATTAATTTTAAAAAACCTTCAATTAGTGTTTGGATGATATCTTTTGGTGTCTAGATTCAGGACATTCACGCTAAACAATGTTAAAAAGTTATCTTTTCTAATACTGGTAATTCTTAATTTGTCTATCTACTCAAGGTACTGTCCAAGTTTTTCTTTTAAAGTGACAAGTAATTTAGGAATAGTATATACTTTAAGATAATTGGAAATATTTTGTTTGCAAAATTCTCTATACTAACTGTGCCATTCATAGACTTTTGGCTCCACCTTTCTTGTATAGTTACTAGCTGGCTTCCTTTGGTAAAGAGTAGGCATCCCTTCATACTTTATCTTCTACTGATTTTTGGATTTAGTTCCTAGGCCAGCATATACTCTTAAACTCTTATTTCATTCAACATGTACTCTACTTATAGTATAATTTTATTGTCTTAAAATGTGGTTCTTGAACTTATACTCATTATTGATACTTCTAATATTATCCCCTATTATGCACTGTGTGCTGTGGTTTGTTGAGATAATCTCTTCCCTTGTGCCCTGTGGAAAGCGTGTCTTTGTATTCTTCAAATGCTGATTTGAATATCTGTACCAGCAGAGAATTGAGTACAGGACTGAACTTCGGTATTGCTATTTTTAATGAAGTATCACCTGTTTCAGTGTTTTGTAAACATCTTCTTCCTTACTTTCTGATTGATTTATTAAAGAGCTGAGCAGGCTATATCAGGCCAGGACTTCTGGGTAGAGATAGGAACTCTGGCACTGGAGACTCGCCAACCTGACAAGGAGGAAGAAACAGGTGCCAGGATGTGAGGAGAAGTAACTGAGGAGCTGTGTGGCAGAACTTAGATTAGAGTAAATGGGTTAATTAGATTATATGAGCAAGGGAAATAGCCCTAGCTAAGGCCTGAACTATACAAATAAATATAAGTCTCTGTGTCATTATTCAGGATCTGGCAGGTCAGAGACAGTCCAGTAATAGTACTTCACTAAATTCAATTTGAAATTCTAAAACTAACATGATTGACATTAAGGAGAGACTTTGTGGGTAGTTAATTGATGAAGGGATCCTTAAAGAATGGAATTGGTGTCTTTATTTAAAAAAAAAATACAGAAGAGAAATGAATTATGTTTTGTTATTTGGCATAATAACAAGAAGGTGATTATTTATAACCAGACAGCAGTTTTTGAGCTCAGACCTGATATATAAAATTATCCTCTGTTTAAGCTTCTCCTGTATGGCAATGCTACAATACTCGAAGCTACAGAAAACTCTGCCATCATTACTTTGTTTTATTTGTTTGATGCTGGGTTTTTCCAGATAGTGAGAGACTTTTAGCTGAGCACAATACTTTCAGATATAATGCACTGCTTTCTCATCTAAAACAAAGCTACACAGTAAGTTTGAAGTTTTTCACTTTCCAAGCTAGAGTCAGTGTTTTTGCCAGGGAGCCCCCAGTGCTTCTTCTTAGTGAGTACCATTTAGAAACCATGTATGTGTGTATGTATGTAGCAGAGGATTACCTTACCTAGCAGCAATGGGAGGGGAGGCCCTTGGTCCTTTGGAAGCTTGTTGCTGCAGAGTAGGAGGATGCTAGGGAGCTGAGGGGGGAGGATGGATGGGTCAAGGAGCACCCTCATAGAAGCAGGGGCTAGGGGGGATGGGATAAGGAGTTTTCAGGGCAGACCAGGAAGGGGGATAACATTCGAAATGTAAGTAAATAAAATATCCAAATAATTAAAAAAAAATAGAAAGAAAGAAATTGAGATCTGCCCGATTCCATGTGATCTCAGCAGAAAGTGATAAGATATGCTAATATGTATGCATTCATATTTCCTTATGTACACACTTAAATCTGAAAGTATGTGTAAGCCTTCAGTTAATACTGTTTAACTGAACACCAATCCAATTTGCATTCTATTCTCTTTCCATTTTGTTTTTTCATTTTTGTAACTCTCACTCAGAAATGTGATTTCTAGTTATTCCAAAATCCACATTTATTGCATTTAAGTCTAGAGCACACAGAGAGATAATAGCTCCACATTACTGACTTATACTGTTGCAAAAAAAACATATATAGTTACTAGAGTACAAATTTTGTTTCACTCCTGTTTTGAAATAATAAAGCATGATTTAGTGATCAGTGAATTTTGACAAATCTTCAATGCCAAGAGACAACCTTTCTCTTCCAGGTTGACTTTGATTGCCATACTAAAACTTTACGACAAAGAGAAACTTAAGACATAATATGTTTATTTAGCATACAATTACAGGTTAGAGTCCATCATGGAGAAGAAGTCATGCATTACATCCATCTTGTCACATGATGTCTGCAATCAAAATCAGAGAGAAATGAATTCATTTGTGTTAGTTGCTTGCTCTCCGTATTATTTTTCTTTCTTATCCTATTCAGGGAAGGGCCTCTTGCAAAAGTAATGTTGCCACCCACTATGTGCTTGATTTTCTAATATTAATTAGCTGTCATGACAATCCCCCACAAATGCCCATGTGCCAATCTATTCTACCTAATTCCTCACTATGATAATCTCCCTAGGTGATGGTTGTATCAAATTGACGATTAAAACTAATCAATACATATTTCCTAATAATAGTAGAACATGCCAATTACTTCAGAAAATTCCTTATCATCCTGCTTATACCATGTCATCAACACAAGTTTCATCTGCTATCAAGACATATACAAATGGAATCATACATTATATTGTTCTTTGTGTTTCAATTTTGATGGCAATATCAGTGAGAACCATATACATTATTGGACCTATTCAGCACTTCAATATCCTTTTACTCTGGGTATTATTTTACTTTATGAACATATCACACTTATTTTTTACTATTCAGTTGATAAACATCAGAGTACTTTGACTATTTCTGTGAGCATTACTATTTTTGTGTTTATGTGTCATTTATATGAGATGAAAACATTTCTTCTATAATGTAACATCTTATTGTAAACACACATATGCATATATACATACATATACATGTTGTAAATAGGGTTTTGAAAATTAGACAGTAAAAATCATAGGATTTGTGGGAAAATGCATGACGATCACAGCATTCAGGATATACACCAATGACATGAAAATAATACTTTCTGAAAAAGTTCTATATACATGGCATTTTAAGAATACATTGTCTGTACATATCACACTTTATTTTATAAAAGATGAAGCTGGCTTGACTTCAAATAATTGGAATAAGAAAGATAGTAACTTAAGAATTATTTTAACAAGACAGAATTTTATCCAAAAATCAGAAAACAGTCCAAATATGAATTATCATGAAAAATATCCTACTGGATTATGAAGTATCCCATGGACTCTTGAGAAGTAGTTCTGCCCATTCATATGTTACTATATAGCTCAACTTATTGTGTCCTATTTTCTGTAAGTACTTAATAATTCTTGTAACCCAAGTTTCTTGTCACAATTGAACATGACAAGCAAAAATCTTGTTTGATAGTAAAATGATCTCCTAATATATCAATCTCACTAAATCAATTTGTATTTTCATATTACTTTTATAGAAAAACCAACTGCCTCAAGAAATTGATTTTCTGGTATAAGAGGTATATCCAATGTTTTATATATATATACATATATATATATGTATATATAACATATATATATAAAATTTTGAGAAATGCTTTACACATATATATATATATACATATACACACATATATACATATATATGTAGGTATATATATGTGTGTATATATATATATATATATATATATATATATACACTAAACACAAACATAGCAATTTAAGCCAATGTCTGATGATGTGAAAACAACATATAAATGGTTCAAAGAAGACTTTCTTTGCAAACGAATGCCAAATTGTTGCTGGTTTGAAAATAAAATGAAGGGAAATTAATAGTGATCACTTTGAAACTTATGACCAGTCTGATAATGTTGCAAATCACCATCTAAATCAAATGCCAACCTTTCAATATAGACTAAAAATTGTCCACTTCTCTCATCTCCCCTTTTATTATTTATTTTGGTATCAACTGATATTATGCAAGTCAGCTCTAGAAGTGAGGCAACAAATTTCCCTTGAAAATTTAAAAGCATGCTTAAAATTCATTTGAAAACTATCTGCACCCAAATCTTTTATTTCTAAGTTTCCCCCTAAAGCTGCAAAATAAGAATGTCCAGAACCTAAATGTTCAAACATTTGGACAGTCATAGTATTCCAAACATTAGATAAACACACCTGTATTTTTTTCTTGCATATGTTACCCATTTTTCTGGAAGTTACTAACATACTGTAGAACTATTGAAGTTTTTCCTCATAATCTCTAACTTTTGATCAAACATTTCTTCATATATTTGTATGAATATATATAATGAATATTAATGTATATATTTTGTGCACATTTATAGTATATATGTTATGTGTCTACATGTATATATATATATGATTTATGTGTATATGTATTTAATTTTCATCAGTCTCTAATATGCTTTCCTAATAATATGAGATATGGATGAGGTATGGATAATACAAGAGTGAACTGTTCTCTCTCCAAAGTCTTCACATTCGATTATCAAAGCTGCTAAAATGCACTGGTGTGACTACAGCTTGTCTTACAGCTACAGCTATGGAACAAGAAGACATTACAGGGAAGAACATCTCCTAACCATTGTCATGGAGAAACCATGCTACGTAGGAATTACAAGGCAGAAAATAAAATGATGCGTTCTTAAGATTGGCTCATTCAGAACAGAAACTTTTTTTGTAATTGATCTCTTAATTTAGTAGATCTCTTTGGTAAATGTACTACCAATGCCATTGTTACTTTTTTTCTGAGCTTCTTTCTTAATACCACAGAAGAAAAGGCAATGCATTATGATTTTGTAGTTAATTATTTTAATTAGGTTCAGTCAAGGAAGTCTATTTGGAGGTCTGGAGATCTGACTCCATGAATAAAGAGTTTGTTGTCAATCACAAGGACTATGGTTAAAACCATAAGTATATTCATGTGTACTCAAACATACACAAACATGCATGAACAAGAATGGACATCATAAACACACATATACAATCATCAATGAACAAGAATACACACCACACACACACAATTAAGCATGAACAAGAATACATCACACACACACACACACGCACACACACACATACCACACATACACATGCACACACACATCACTAAGAAAAATAATAAAATAAAAATGAAAAAGAAGTCTATCCAAATGTACGCAGTTGAGTTATATTTAATTTTACATGATAATAATTTCAAATGTCAATTCTCTGTAAAGAGATGATATTGAACAAATGTGCATATTCTGGTTCTACCTTCACACTGAATTATGATTAGTGTTAGATCATTTGCACAACAGCATTCCCTGGGTTTTTGAAGCAAATCTTCTGTGTTGTATATCAGAATTGCCATGGTATCAATCCATACTTGCAAGTGAATTGTAAGAATTTGAAATTTTCTTCTGGATACTGAGCAGTGTCATAGGTATAGAGGGCATGCCAGTTATTACTGGCCCAGTTATGAAGCTCTAGTTTCAGAGTTGTATAAAGAAATCTCAATTCATAAGATGTGCCTCAGATACGTCATTGCTTAGATTGATACCAAGTCTTGAAGAAAGAGGCAGAGGACAGAGAGAGAGAGAGAGAGAGAGAGAGAGAGAGAGAGAGAGAGAGAGAGAGAGAGAGAGAGTATAATTTACTCTGTAAGTTTGTTTGAACATCCATAGGCTGAAGTATCTTAAGTTCCCATTCACAAAGGATTGAATGCCCCCTCTCTCAGAGATACCACAGTGCTTGCTGATGTCAGCAGTGTTAACAAATGGAGTTGTGTTGTTGAGATGAGTGTTTTAATGATATTGTATGAGATTTCCATCATTAAAACATTGGTACTCCTTAAAACAATATGAATAGAGATTGATATCAATTTTGACCGAAGCACCTCCAATTCATTTCTAAATATAGGAATTTTTTTATAATTGTTTTCAAAAGAAAAAAGATATCCACAAATCTTTGTGAAACTGTAACCATTATTATTCACTCAAAGTTCATGAGAATAATGCCTTCTTAATTTGTCATGTATAACTATGCTTTAGACAGTATACTTTTAATCTTCTCCCCATTATTAGGTCAGTGAAAAAAGAATGGTTTTCTTAAAAGAAAAATCGAGTCCTTTGAAAATTCTTCACAAAAAAATAACATTCAATGAAAAGACTTTAACCAAACATCCTGACAAGATTATAATAGTTCTCATAATCTAACTTACATTCAGTCTACAATTACCCAGGAAGAGGTGCAGAAGTATAATTCACCAATGTTGCTGAATATCAAACAAAGAGGTATGTGATGGAACCGTAGGCTCACTGCCACTCTTTCTGTTTGTGATACTGCATTCACCAAAGAAACTCAGGTGACAGCAGATGCTGGCAAGGATGTGGAGAAAGAACACTCTTCCATTGCTGGTTGGATTGAAAAGTGGTACAACCACTCTGGAAATCAGTTTTGCAGTTCCTCAGAAAATTGGACATAGTACTACCTGAGGACCCATCTTCTGGCATATACCCAGAAGATGCTCCAAATTGTAATAAGGACACATGCTCCACTATGTTCATAGCAGCCTTATTTATAATAGTCAGGAGCTGCAAAGAACCAAGATGTCCTTCAACAGAGGAATGGATACAGAAAATGTGATACATTTACACAATGGAGTACTACTCAGCTATTAAAAACAATGAATTTATGAAATTCTTAGGGAAAATGGATGGATCTGGAGATATCTTCCTGAGTGAGGTAGCCCAATCACAAAAGAACACACATGGTACACACTCACATATAAGTGAATATTAGCCCAAAAGCTCCAAATAACCAAGAAAAAATTCACAGATCATGTGAAGCTCAATAAAAAGGAAGTGTAGGTGCTTTGGTTGTTCTTAGAAGGAGAACAAAATACTCACAGGAGCAAATATGGAGATACATATAGAGTAGAGATTTAAGGAAAGACCATCCAGAGACTGTCCCACTTGGGAATTCATCCTATATTCAGTTACCAAACCCAGACACTATTGTGAATGCCAAGAAGTGCATGCTGAAAAGAGCCTGATGTAGCTGTCTCCTGAGAAGCCTTGCCAGAGCTTTACAAATACAGAGGCAGATTCTAGCAGCCAACTATTAGGGTGAGTTTGGGGTCTCCAATAGAGGAGGTAGAGAAAGGACTGAGGAGTTGAAAGGTTTTGCAACACCATAGGAAGAACAACAATATCAACTAACCAGATCCCCCAGAGCTTCCAGGGACTAGGCCATCAACAAAGGAGTATACATGCATGGCTCAAGCTGCATATGTAGCAGAGGATGGCTTTGTCAAGAATCAATAGGAGAAGTCTCTGTCCTATGAATGGTTGATAGATGTACCAGTGTAGGGGAATCCAGGGCAGTGAGATGGGCGTGGGTGGGTGGGTACAGGAATACCCTCATAGAAGCAGGGGGAGGGAGCATGGGATAGGGGTTTCAGGGAGGGTTGGAGAACCGGAAAAGGGGATAACACTTGAAATGTAAATAAAGAAAATATCAAAGAAAAAAGAAAAAAGACCCCCCCTCCAAAAAAGTCACAATGCCAGTCCCCATGTCGTGCCTCACATGCCTTTTCAAGCAACATCATTTCCTTCACCTCTCCTCAAAACGATTCTTCTTCTCTTCTTAGTAGGTTAACCTGGGCATGTACTCAGAAGATGCTCCAACATACAAGGACACATGCTCCACTATGTTCATAGCAGCCTTATTCATAATAACCAGAAGCTAGAAAGAATTCAGATGTCCTTCAACAGAGAAATGGATACAGAAAATGTGGGACATTTACACAATGGAGTACTACTCAGCTACACAATGAATTCATGAAATTCACAGGCAAATGAATGGAAACTGAAAATTTCATGCTGAGTGAGATAACCCAGATGCAAGGGAACACACATGGTACACACTCACTGATAAGCGGATATTAGCCCAGAAACTTGGAATACCCAAGATACAATTCATAGACCACATTAAGCTCAAGAAGAAGAAAGACCAAAGTTTGGGTGCTCCAGTCCTTCTTAAAAGGGGGAACAAAATACTCAAGGGAGAAAATATGGAGACCAAGTGTGGAACAGAGACTGAAGGAAAGGCAATCCAGAGACTGCCCCACCTGGGGATTCATCCCATATAGAGACAACAAACCTAGACACTATCATGGATGCCAAGAAGTGCTTGATGACATAGTTATCTCCTGAGAGGCTCTGCCACAGCCTGATAAATACAGATGAGGATGCTTGCAGCCAACCATTGGACTGTGCACAGGGTCCCCAATGGAGGAATTAGAGAAAGGACTGAAGGAGCTGAAGGGATTTGCAACCCGTAGGAAGAACATCAATATCAACCAACCAGACTACCCAGAGCTCCCAGGGACTAAACCACCAACCAAAGATGGAGGGACTCATGGCTCCAGCTGCATATGTGGCAGGGGATGGCCTTGGTGGCCATCAATGGGAAGAGAGGCCCTTGTCCTGTGAAGGCCCTATGCTCCTGTGTAGGGGAATGCCAGGGCAGGGAGGCAGGACTGGGTGGGTGTGTGGAGGAGCACACTCATAGAAGCAGGGGGAAGGAGGTTGGTTGGGATAGGGAGTTTCTAGAGGGGAAACCAGGAAAGAGGATAACATGTGAAATGCAAGTAAGTAAAATATCCAATGAAAAGAGAAAGGAAGAAACTGCATGAGAATTTGGTACAAAATACAGCAGTTTCATTTCTCAAAGAAGTCAACACTTCAGTGGCACCATTGCAATCTTCTATACCATAGGATGAATATTTAAGGTCGAAAACTAGCAAAGGCAGCAGACCAAATAACTTGTGATCTTATGCCTTCCAGTAGTTGATGACAAAATCCTTGTTAGACTACTACTTATGAAAGTCCCTAGCATTTAGTGAATACATTCCACATATTAGATTTCGATTAATTATTTATCCTGGAAAATAACAAGACCAATTAGCCCTCATGTTTAAATGCGGTTACCAAAATTAGTGCAATAAATGAATTCAATTTACCTTCCAAATATTTCCAATTTTCAGAAATGTCAGCCAAGGAAACAGTTTTGACCCTTGGCCTGTTGCTTATTTGTGAGATACAGAAATTAATGGCTATGCCATGTAGAGGGGAAGTAATGAATGTGATTGTGAAGAGAACATAGCTCAATAATATGCCATAGGCAATCACCAATTTTTAGCTTTCTGTGAGATATAATTCAACTGATGTATGGAATATTATACTGCCTATAATAATAAAATAAATTGTAGATTCTAATAATAAAATGCATTATTAGAAGTGAAACTCTACACAGCTCTTAGAAATATTTATGAAATAGCTATTAACTCAGAAATGCATACACAGTAAAAGAAATTGATACTGATGCCCAGGGCTAGTTGCTTTTGCCTAGCGCCAAAGAGTAGAAATCTTTCCAATTGAAAAGTGAGAAAATCAGTTATCATTCTTACTGAGTGAGGTCTGAGTGTATGCAGGTAGAAAATAGAGGCAATGCAAAGTATAATGATGCATTTACATAACAGCATAGGCATGTGGGCCAAGCTTGCCTTCTTGGTACTCTTGTTCTCAACCAACACAGGTGGTTATAGTGCAAGAAGAAAGTAGTGAGGTTTTGATCAGCATCCTAATATTTTCTAATAGTTCAGAAGATTCCATACATGGTTGATAAAGAAAGAGTTTGGGTCTCTTGTATCATTTTTATCTAATATTTTTATATTATGCTATCCATTCATTTTAATTTTTTGCAATAGCATGATTTAATGAACATTATGAAGTTACTCTATATGAAGAGCGAATATCATACATACTCAGTGGGTGTGTATATTCTCTAGGGCCATCGACATCATCTGTTATTTCATTCTATATTCATTTCTTCCCTCCATCCCTCTCTTGCTTCCCTCTCTCTATGCCTATATGTATATCTGTTTGTATCTTCATGTGAATTTAGAAATAGTGTCTTACCATATAGCTCAAGCTAACATTGAACTGACTCTCCCTCTGCCTCAGCCTCCCTGAGTCTGGTATAGTCATACATCTTAGTGGCAAGTTGATGCATGCAACTCTGGTTTTAATCCAATTTTATTTTATTTTATTAATTTATATTTGTATTTTGAAATTGCAATTTAATTACATTTCATCTAAACTCTCCTCTATACCTCTTTCAACTCTCCCTTAAAATCTTAGCCTTCCCCCACTAGCCTGTGCAGTCCAGTTTTACTTGCATATATGTCGTTAGAGCTGAAGAGCTGAGCACTTACCATTGGACAACCGTTTGGTTTCTCTATCCCAAGTTTGACCACCTCTCTACTTCCCAGCTTTTCTCAGTTGCTTATAGTTTTTGTTTAGGATTGAAAACAAACTTGTGAGCTTTTTTTCCATCCAGTAACCTCTTGATTTAAAAGAATATCTAAATTCTGATGTTCCCATCAGAATGAGAATATAGTTCAAATATCATCACTAACAGTTAAGACAACTCAGTGTTCAAAAAAAAATACTTTTTTAAAGTCACTGATTTTCTTTTTAATTTGTGTTTGCAACAGGTTCTCATATAGCTCAAGATAGCTTCAGATTTAGATTAAGGCCACAGATGACATTACACTTTCAACACTGTTCTCTTTTCTCCTTCCCAAGTGCTGGGACTACTTAACACATTGTGAATTGTTCCAAACTAAATTAGTAATTTTAAAATAAGGTCTTGTAAGCTATACGAACAAATTAATAGACACATGCAATGATTGACTGCATATTAATGTTTAAAATCTCAAGTAATGTTTTGTCTCATGTATTATAATAAAATGTTTTAGCTAATGCCCAAATTAGCTTCATAATAGAAATAGCAAAAAAAAAAAAAAATGTGTTCCTTACCAAATTTCCTAAGTATGACCTTTGACAGGACACCTAAATGACAAGCTCTCTGAAAATATTGAGACCAGCCATCAGTATCTACAAATGACAGTGGCTGTGGGAGTATAATGTGATGTAAACAGAGGAAAAATCAAGAGAGTATAAATCAAGAGAGTGATTGGTATAAATCAAGAGAGTGATTTGAGTTAAAAGTAACCAAGTGTTGTCCTGGCTCTGCTCAGATCTTCTCATGAGATTTACTGAGAAGTTGCTTGAGTATTGCTGGAGCTAAGGCAAGGATCTGGTGATAATAAGGAGCAACATTTTATTTTAAAAATGTTTCATTTGTTTTTATTTTATGTGTATGGGTGTTTTGCCTGCATACCTGTGCATTACATGTGTGCAGTGTATTTGGAAGCCAGAAATATCCAGGGATTGGGGTTACAAACAGCTGTGAGTTTCCTTTTGAGAACTGGGGGTTGAACACAAGTCCTCTGAAAGAGTAGCTAATGCTTTTAACCACTGTGCCATCTCTCTAGTTTGTAGTATCCTGTTTTAGAAAAATAAAACATAATATATGAGAAAAATAAAGAAGAAATTATTACAATCAAATGTTTATAAAAAACAGTTTGGAGAACAAAGGAGCTTAGATGTGTAAGTACATCTGCAATGATAGAAGATGGAAGGGCTTGAGAAACAGCAGAGTAATTAACAGTATTTGATGATGCTCCTAGAATGCATCTGTCTTGTGACTATCTATAATCCAAGTGTCACAATGTTCTTTTGTAATCTCTGCAGACAACATATGATAGTAGTGCATATATGTACATATGCTTGCATACAGTACATACTCGTGTAAAACACCGTACACAAAATAAAACAGTGTAAATAATTTGTATATATAAAGAGTTATCAGACATTTCTCTGAAGAGAAAGCTGAGGCAAAAATAATAAGCTGATAGATAGTTAAATGACTTATTTTTTAATGTTTTAGCCTAATTTATTCTGCTAACTTTACATATTACTAATAATGATTTCAAAGATGAAATCAGCAGTGTTTTGTGAGTGATGGAGAAGTCTACAAAATCTCACAAATTTAGGGCTACTGCAACAATACAAACCTGGAAAATTAAAACTCAGCAGGTAAATTATGCAGAATTGGAACTGTCATGCTTACTTTTAAACATAATTTTTTAATGGTATTAAAATGCAAGCATCCATAAGAGAAGGGAAAAATTAAAACTGAATTATCTGAGAAGGCAGGAGGGAAATAGGCTAGTTCAAAACACTGAATAAAGACTTAGAATTAGTTTACTTTTTCCAGGGCTGTATTCAAATCTCAAGCTACATCTTGCTCCAATTTTTCCTGCACATTCCTACATCCATACTCTCTCTCCTTTGTTTATTCCAGATGTCTTTGTTTTAGGTTTCTTGATGGAAGGGCTGTTTATGTCTTATTCCCAGGCTTAACAACTCACTATTGGCTTTCAAGAGTCAGTCAGCTAATAAGCATGAATACATGAGGTAGAAACGGAAGAAGTAGATTTGAAACACTACACAGGATGATGTTTATAAAGGAAATATTGGGTAGAAAGAAAGTTTTGAAGATAGAATTTTCAGAGCCACAACTACAGCTGATGTAACAATGGATGCAAAAGTAAATGACAGTTGTCCAGTAAGAAACAACCCAGGAGAAAGGAACAAGAAAAAATGTCCGGGTTATATTCACAGCCACGTGCTTTAGAGGCATTCTGGAGACTGAGACTTGGGGATGAGGAACTGGTCACTGATTTTAAGAGGATTGACAATAGAATGGTGGGAAGCAATTAGAGAGAAAGACAGATGGATAATGACAACAGAATTTTTAAATGTAGACATGAAAATACACAGAGAACAAATTGAAAGGTAATTGCAGAATGTAAATAGTCAAGTTACTAATTCATATTATTTTGATTAAAAGGGAGACAAAAGCACAGTTTTAAAAGATAGATGATAGATAAATAGATAGATGATAGATAGATAGATGATACATACATACATACATATATACATACATACATACATATATGATGGACAGACAGATAGATAGAGATAGATTACACATAGATAGGTCAATGTCATTATAAACCCTGAAAATACATGTTGTTGTAAAAAGATATGGAGGAAAACAATATTAATAAGGCATCATTTTCTAAAATGGCTCATTTTGGTTCTTGCGTATGTCCTCATAGAATGTCACATACTAGTACAACTGGGAAGATCTAACATTATCTCCTTACAGCCATGTGCTCTTAAGAGTGATCAATCTATGGTGGGTATTTGTCATATTCTGTGAGTTGAAATATTCTATTCACTTTTTTCTATTTTAATTCTTTCCATAAACTCATCATATCTTTTCAGCCTAGGTAATAGTTGCAATGAAATTTAAGATACAGATTCAATGACCCAGACACTCATTATGGAGAAAGAAGGTATTAAGAGGGTCCTAAGAAGCTTCCATTTCTGCTGCCTTGAAACCAGTAAAGAGAGCTCCCAAAAGGACACTGTGTCCATGGCTCACATTCTAGGATTCTAAGCTGCAGAGGAAACTATAATAATAAAAACACATCTGAAGTTTCCCTACATTGTACCTTTCAATGAATCCCAGCCTTGTTCTCTGAGAACTTGCGTTTTCCCTGCAATATGGCTATTTATTCTTTTAATAATGAAATCAGGGCACCAACCAATGTTTAGATTTTTTTTTTTACTTTTACAAACTTGAGAACATAGTAAATCAGTATTTATCTATTTTACAGCACTATTTATCAACAACAAAGTGTCTTTTTTTAAAATCTACAACAGCTATGAGTGCCAAACAAGCTAGAAATAAAGGAATCAAAACATTATCACAAGTTCATGTTAATTTTTTATTGACTAAATAATATAAATCAACAAAGTTTAACATAAAATTTTCATTTGCTACTTATCTTTGCATTGATGGATGTTCTTATTTATTCTACATTCTTTTTGAAAACAAATATATTTTTAACTATTGACATAACATAATTACAGCATTTCTGCCTTCCTTCTCTTCCCTCTTACCCTCATATGTATCCCATATCCTTTCTCATTAAATCTAATAGTTGTTGGGTTTTTTTGTGTGTGTATGTGTTTGTGTGTGTGTGTGTGTGTGTGTGTGTGTGTGTGTGTGTGTGTATGTGTGCGTGTGTAGGGGGTTATTCCTAGAAACCTTCTTAATCCAGATGTTTCTTAATGTGTGTGTGAGTGTGTGTGTGTGTGTGTGTGTGTGTGTATTTGGATGTTAGGGTGTATATATTTGTATATAAGTTTTGAACAATATCCATTTGGTAATGGATAAGCAATTAGTCTTCTCTTCTATAAAGAATACTGTTTCTCCAGCTCTCAGGAATCCTTAGTGGCCTCTAACTCTTTATGCATTTTATTAGGAGGGTTGAAGCCTCCTGAGTGTTCCTATCCACATTATCATATCTGTTGCAGTCATCCTTGCTTAGGTCATATTTATAAACCATGTTGATGAGATTTCAATGACATAGCTTCTGGCACTTCTAGGAAACACACTGCAGAGGAAATTCCCCTCTCCTTTGGTTCTTAGAATCTTACTGTTTCCACTTCCACAATGATCCCTGAACCTCAAGAAGTTGTGCTTTAGATATATCAGTGAGGACTAGGTGCCACAACTCTGCATTTTAATTGGTTTGGTTTCTGTAACGTCTTTCTTTGTTGAAAAGAGGTTACTTGACAATTGATGGGGATTACAGTTATCTGTGAGTCTAGAACTAAGATTTAGAATGTAGTGAGGGGTTATTGTGCTTTAGTAAAATAGTACTTGTTGGTTCTCCTCCAAGTCCTTGACTTCACTATCCATAGATAGTTGGACAAAGTTCCAGTACTCACAATGATTTCCTTCATGCTGAGCAAGTATTATGTACAGTGAGTGGGCTACTGATTACCTCCAGTAATGAACCCTTAGGGTTTCAAGGCATGATGGTCATTGTTTTGGTTCATAGGCAAGCGCTCCAAGTTCTTTCACATTTGGGGTTCTTAGCCCCATCTTCATATGTGAGGACAGAATGTGGAGTAACTACAGAAAGTAGGAAAATAAAAGAGGAACATTGTGATAATAGAAGAGTAATAGAGTAACAGGGTGTAAATGATCTAAAGTGTAAAACTGGAGGGGTTCATATTAGGGGGAATATATGGTGATAAGCACAGAAGGAGGAAGCAGGGAAAAATAACAGGAAGAATGTCCAAAATGTCTTAAGTAATCATCCTATTAATTAGCTACCAAAAAATATAAAAAAATGTATATAAGAGGTTGTATAAACATAAATATAGCAGTTAAAATTTTTTTCATCTGCGCTGGCAATGCTACTTCCAAGAGCCATAGACGTTTTAGTTAAAACCTCAACACCAGAGCCAAGAAGCCCCCTTTTAAATTTTTGGACAGAGATTGCCAAAATAGTTTATGTTAGTGCTATGACCCTTAGTTGACCCCAAGAGGCAGAAGACAAGTCCCCATTGCTAAAGACACATGAGACAATTCAGAAAAAGGACCAAGAGCCTCCCTGAGCTAGATCGGATGTGGCATCCTCTTTGCAGAGCACTAGCTATTATGGTATCAGAAGTCATCATACAAGCTTCTGCAGAAGGAAACCACCCAACAGAACCATGCAATTATTTTGCACTCTTATGCTGAGTAAAGGACAGCTTTGTTTGTTTTATAATTTTACATCAAAATATCTCAAATCCTGTTGTTTTTTCTTTTATTAAGTTCAGGTTTTAACTCATCTATCCTAGATTTTGTTCTACAGAAAATAGCTTCCTGGAGACTCTTCCCTTAGAACACATACTTAAAATCCAGAGGTTTTTATTATGTTTATTTAATAAACTTCCATATTTGTTACAATTACATATTCTATATAGATATGTTTTAGGTTTGTCTCCCTGGTATATAGGTTTAACTTAATTTAGAACTGCACAGAAAAATCTCTCTAGCCATTTTATCCATTTTTTTTTTTGTAGTTTTAAGGCGTTTATTGTAGAAAGGCAGAGAGAGGGAGAAGAGTAGAGAAGTAGAGGCCAGCCATGGCCATGTGAAGAGAGCGGGGAAGGGAATGCACAGAGACAGGGAGCAAGGGAGCAAGACAAGAATAAGAGCAAGAGAATAAGAGCAAGTGATTAAGAGATGTTATCCATTCTTCTAAACATGACTCCATCCTTTTCTACTCTGTAAAATTGACTTCTATTTTCAATTATGTATGTGTGAGTATTTGTATAGATATGTGCATGTGATGCAGGTGCCCAAGAAGGTCAGAAGATGAAGAGTGATGCCCAAGAAGTGAAATTACCAAGTTGTAAGCCACATGACAGTTCTCATCCTGCAGAACTATAGCAAATACTGGATGATTTCTTGAAACTTTACAAGTATTGAACACAAGTCATCTATTGCTCCTCACAATGTGGTCCATTTTATCTTTTCCATCTCTACTACCTTGATTTGCCTTCAAATTTAAATCATCCTTTAATTGAACAAATGGGAATGGGTAAATTTGTGAGATAACTTAATTCTTCTCTCCCATCTCTTTAGATGAATTTTGTTCTTGTCCTTCACTGAACTCTCACTTAAGTGAAATAGGTTTTTGTCAGTTTGACTCATGACAACACTTAATTCTTGTAATACCAGTCCTAATTCAGGTGAACAATGAAACATCCAAGTTCTTTTCTCATGTGTAGATTTTCTGACTGGCACCTTGATAATGTTTCATGTCTGTGAGCCAATATAGGTACACCAGATATAGAGAACACTTGGCCTTACATCTCTCTCGAGTTAATCAATCTCTTTCATCCAGAGAAGATTTAGTTGGGTTAAAAAAAAACCCTGCATCTTCTCTCCACATCCTATTTTGGATATCAAAAGAGAATTTACTCCACAGAATTCTCTTTCTCTTTCCCTCTATCTCTGTGTGTGTTTCTGTCTCTTTGCTTTGTTTTTATTAGCATCTTCTCATTGTACAAAATGTTTTTATTACAATGTGATTATATGCTCATTCATGTGCATCATGTATTTTAATCATATTAAGAGCTCATGACCCTTTCTTGTTTTTCCCTTCCTCTTCTCACTATCCTCCACCCTCTTCCTGCTTCATCTAGATATGTGTTTATATGTGTGATAATAATATAAAAAGGGGTTACCAATTTAAGTGTTGGAGACTTGGAAGGAGTTGGAGGAAAAGGATTTGAGAAATGGTAAAGACAGGAAAGGGAATGTTGTATTTGAATTAAAATGTTAAAAAAAAATCTTAATCTAAAATCGAAATTCCAAATATAAGGGAAAACTGCAATACTTGTCTTTCTACGTCTGGATTATTTCACTTAACCTGCTTACCTTCACTTTCATTCATTTTTCCTGTAAATGCTGGGTTTTTATTTGGGGTATTAATGACAGATAAATGAATAAAGACTATTCAGTTGTGGTAAGTTGATAGTCACTGCCACCCACATCTCATTTGAAGGTCTTTTAAGCATAGCTAAGATTGTTATCCCTTAACCTTCAGATTCTCTATTTGAATTCCTCATTGAGGCTTGAGACAAACGAGGATAACTTTTGGGTGAGAGAATTTCCTCTATATTCCAGCAGAGCAGTCCCAATCCAGCATATCTGTTAGCTCTGTGTAGCCCCAAGTATCTTAGCATTGCTTTATGTACCCCTGAAAAGATGATGGACCCATACAACATTCTGAGAATAGTACTTTTGGAGATAATATTAACATGTTTCGGTATGTGCTCATGCATTTGTGGTTCTATTTTAAGGCCTTTTACTGAAAAGTTACAAAAAGTTATGTTTACTAATCTTACCATTAGACCTGATTTACCATATTGTCCACGATACTTACCTGTATCCAGTTTTGTGTCCAGTGAATCCCACATTCAGGCACAATTTTTTTAAGTTATCTGATTCAGAAACACTATCCACTTCCACTAAAGGATTCTTCTATTTCTACTTGGTTCAGGTCTTTTTCTACTATGCTCATAGTTAATACTTAAAGGTAAAAACCTTTTACAAATGGGTCTTGAATCATTGCCATTATTTCTTAATAACTACAAGAGAACAATCTACTAATAATTATGTTAAATGAAGGGGGACTCTCCCTGCATAAATGAAAGCTCAATGTTCATATTTAGGAAACATTTACTCAAATACCTTACACTAAGAAAGGCAATCAACAAAATGTAGAAATATTTTCATCAAAGCGTGACCAGAAATGATCAAGAAATACTCTGTAAATTAGAATCACAAAAAAGAAACAGTATCCACTTCAGAATAAGTTAGCACATATGTACATATTATCTTATTCATAATATAGAAGTCTATTGAGCATGCCTTTAGATTAGAAAGCTAGAATAGTAAATAATTTAAAGTAGTTGCTTTCTTGCTTTACAAAAGTCACACTGTTTTTATAGTACCAATTATTTGTCTGTTATATTCATTGGGAACAGCCTTTAAAAGGTTATGTTGTGAATACAGTCATCATAGAGAAGACTTTACTAGTAAAGCATATATTAATATATCCAGGGACTGAACAATTAAGAGATGGTTGAGTCAATTAACATATCTACAATTATGTAAGTCTGCTTGAGATTCTAAGCTTTTCTTCATACAGTCACTGGATTTCCAAATTACATGATAGAAAAAAAGAAGGAAATTTTAGAGAAAGAGAAAATGGTGTCCTGTATAGCTACTACCAATAACACCTAAAACTGTGAAAGTCAGAAGTAAGCTGGAAACCAACAAATTGTGATTCCGATCCTTGGTGAGTCATAATGTCCAAGGAGAGGAGTCTGAATGTAAAATGAGGTTGTTCTAATTTCTTGATATTATCCTAGAAGCCTTTTAATATATTACTTATATCTTTTTTTTCCACTCGAGGAAAGAAATGATCTGACCTCTAAGAAGCACATTTTCAATAAATTCCATAAAACAGCGGGAGAGAATGCAGATTGAAAATGCGGTTCCAGCATCTTGCACTTTAAAAAGCTTTTAAAGGCTGTCTCATGCATTTATCTTTTAACAAAGATGAATGCACAGACACCCCGTATTCCACCCTGCTTGGTAAGGCAGTGCTAATGCTAAATCAATGGCAGAATGATCAAAAATGAGAATGGAATCAATATTCTGATCAATTGAATTGCTTTAGATATTAAAAAGTAATTATTCTGGAACAAATCTGCATTGGCAAAAATAAGAATGTTTTTCACTCATCTAATAACTTTCACTTTAAATATTGACAAATTCAGTCGACAAATAAAATAACAAATTTGGGGAAATCATATTGAACACTACGTTTATAAAATGTGTCTGCTACAGATAAAAATACAATTATATTCTTTCACACATAACTCTCTATTGAGAGATTCCACCCCCCTCCAAAAATAGAGGTGAATCTAATTTATTACCACATTTTGTAATGAAAAGCAGGCATTGGAGTAAAAATAAATAAATAACTAAAACTGTAGAGGTCCTCCCCTCAGCACCAGACATAAATTAGAACTGTTAGGCAGCCATCACAGCCCATCGATTTACAGCTGCAGGTGAGTGGCACCGTTGGCAGAATTAGAATTGGTCCCTGACCTTAAGGAACTTACATTCTGGTTTGAAAGCCAAACTTAAGCCTATGAAACAATGGGGGAAACTTATAGAATGAAATAATGCAAAGAAAGCTAACGTTTATTGGCAGCTTACAACGAGGCAGATAGTGTTCTAAGCACTTTGTGTACTGCAGTCAATTCTTTTGATGCGCTGCCCAATTCTACTTTAGTGGATTGATACAGCCAACACCTAGCTGCTACATATGTTGGCTATAAAGTACACTAGTCCTCAGGAACAGATGTCTGTCTCTAAAAATCAAGCCTACTTGCCTAGAATATTGTGGTACCCAAAACCTGAGGCAGCTGCAGCCATAGTCTTCCTAGCAGAGGAAACAATAAGTTCTACCATTTCCAGTTAACATGCCTCCTAACTCCCAGAACGATGACACATAGGCCAGCTTCCAGACCCTCATTCTATAAGCCTTCCCTACACATTCATTCTTATCTTTTCCTCTCTTGTATCCTTTACACAATAATCTCCATTAGAGCTCTGCTTCTAGCCAGAAAGACTTAAGCAACATCAATGAAGGTGTCTAAGGTTACCATAACCTTTCTAGAAACTGACTTCCATTTGTTTTGCACTTTGGGAAATTGAGCCATACAGAGATGAAGTGTGTGGACAAATCCATCTGAGTCACAAATGACAGCATGGACTTCTGTCTCAGGGGCTACTGGCCTGAGCTGTGTGCTCTTGAGCTCAGTGTGTTATGGCTGTGAAAAATCACCCAATTGAAGGACCCCTCTGTGTAGCATAGAAGACTGGCATAAAATGAAATTGGTTCTAAAGTGATGGCTTTAAAATTCTAGCCTTGTGATTCTGAAGTAACCACTTAATTTTATAGTACATATTTGTAAAAATTTTATAAAATGAGATAAAATGTATGAAATTTCAGGCCTGCAGCAGGACTTCAGTAATGTTAGTAAAATTTTCAATTTGTGAATAAAAGTACTCCTTTAAAAGTGTGCCACATGTTAAAACTTATAAAAGTTTTATTTAATCAGGTCTTTTAGACTTCACAATAGGATGTTGTTAAAATATTACTGGGCATATTTTATTGATACAAAAAAATTAAAGCTTGGGAAACTCCCAAAAACTTAGATAAAAAAAAAAACTGATGATTATTCAGAATTGTGGCTCCTTTTATGGGTACTTAGTACTGTTGATAAAAAGAATTTTAAAGTATTCTTAGAAGGAAGCTTGGGAGGAATTTTATTAGAGTTAAAACACACACACACACACACACATGTACGTGCACTTGACAGGTAAAATGTAAATCCTGGCAACTACTTGGAAGAGGAAGTTGTAAAAATAAAATAAAATAAACCCAAGAAGCCATGATTTATGTGTCAGGGTCCACGACAGCAAATAGATGCATCTGTGGTGGTCAGGAATCTGCTTCATGGCTGAATTGGGTGGAGAGCTTCAGAAAAAACTTAAGACAATCTAGAATGTCAGGAAAGTATACTTTCCACTTCTGGCCAATAACTGAAAGAGATTAAAAGAAGGAAAAGAAAAGGGAACCGCTAAATCCTTTGTGAATAAGAACGCAGAAAAGTGATGCAGGGCTGAAGTTTTGTTGGTACCTGCATCTGGCTTCGTGTTAAGAGAACAATTAGCTTTAGCGAGTGGTGTACTCTTTTAAGTCTAGCACTCACAGGTGGAGGCAGAGGCAAGCAGATCTCTGTGAGTTAGAAGCCAGCCTGGTTTATATAGTGAGCTCTAGGACAGCCATGGCTATATGAAGAGATAGAAATACCTGAGAGACAGGTAGACAGACAAACAGGCAGACAGACAGGCAGGTTGGCAGGCAGGCAGGCAGACAGCTTGACAGAGAGATGGAGAGCAATAATTCTTCCCATCTCCTTAGTTCATGTTTTCAGGTGAATCAACTTTCAGAGGCCAAGTCTTCTATCCTGATTGACATGCCCGGGTGGATTAACTCTTAAGAGATGAACCCAATAACATGCAAGCTAATATCCAAAGCAGATCTGTCTCTACCAGGAACAGAGATAGATCTTAGAGTCCATTCTTTTAACCAAGAGAAAGGAACTTTTGCCTTAATGGGCCACAAAATCTCACTGATACTGAAGTTACCATGAGCTCCACTGGAACTCACAGATGAAAGGAAGCTCAGAGAGGGAGGGAACAAAGACAGGGGCAGATGTTTCAGGATGAATGGACAAATAACTGAAATTTGTTTCTCTCTAAAAACAACTAAAATGCATTTATTTGATGAATTAAAATTTATATAAATCATGTAGGATATGATATTTTTAAATAAATATATTATAGAGTGATTATTTAATACCATATCTATCATTAATCATTTATAATTCCTAATGGTAAAACATGAAAATCTACTTTTTTTATAAATTTTTAAGTACATTATTATTGTCACTATACTACACAGTAAAAATCCAGAACTACTTCCTCCTACCTAGTTAAAGATTTGCATAACATCATCAATTGATGAATGATAGATATTCCTTTCACTTCTCAGCATATCTAGAATATTATTATATAATTAAGATCATAAAAATCCCTAGGCTAAATAAAGTCTCCAAATGACACTTTTACAAGGATAGAATTAATCTCAGGCCCTCACACAATCTAGCCAAATGCTTTACAACTAAACTATTCCCTCACCCATAACAATATTAGTTAGTTTCTAGGGAAAACATCCAAATGATGTTTTACCATGTTTAAATTATACACATGCAGTTACAATGGACAAAGACAGCTTCACATTAGCACATGACAAGTTTACTCAAAGATAAAATAATACTCATAAAATTAAAAGGAGGTCAATTCTGAGCTCAAAATTGAGTCCCCTGATGGAAAGACTTCATTTTTGAAGAAAACAGTGTCCTTATTTTTTACACTAGTTCCCAAAGGACATTTCAAGAATAGCCCAACTAATGTGGGGATTAAAAATGCATAAAAATAAAGTTTATTGTTTATTAAACCTCAATTTCCAATTAAAAGAAAACAAGAAAACTGTCATTTCTACCACCTAAACTTCCATAGGAAACAAAATACATTGTTGTATTATTGTAATTCATATATGTGTTTATATGTTTATACTGTACGCATGTATATTTTATAAAATGTACACTAAAAATACAAAATACGCTGCACAGTTTATCTAATATATAAATGCAGTGAGAATATTTGATTCAATTCACTAAGAAAAAACCTTGTTTGGATTGAATTTGTCTGGTTATAAACTAGTTATTCATGCCTAATTCTTATTGTTCTATCATTCTTAAAAATTATAGATGTAGATCAAAATGTTATTAGTAAATCATATTTTAAAAAATTTAAAACAGTTTTTATTGAATATATTTTTCTTTTATATGATACATTTTCTCCTTCCTCTTCTCTCAACTCCTACCTTTTCCTCTCTCCTCCATATCCACGCTCCCTCCATTTCCTTTTCAGACTATTAAAGCAGATTTTTTTTCAGGTGGTATATTCTGATTACGGTTTTCTTTACCTAACTTCTTCCAGAATCATCCACATCTTACCTACCCTAGCCCATATCCCTTCTTCCTCTCAATCATTAATATGCAAATAAAGAATCTATTAAGATCTTCTTTGCAGAAATAAAGAGAGAGAGATGGTCTTATGGTTGAGAGTTCTGGCTACTACTGCACTTGTGGAGGACTAGAGTTTGATACCAAGTACACAGATTGGGCAGATTGCAATTGCCTATTACTATAACCACAGGGGCACACAGAGAAGAATCTTTCTTTAAAAATTATTCTTCCTTGAGGAATTTATCATACATTTGTTAGTAAAGCTGGCTTAGGGAAACCATATGCTTTAGAAGAAACAAAAGTAAATTGTCACAATTAGGTTGGAAGACAAGACTGGGGATCAGACAGGACACCAAGGAACAGAGCCTAGTATGACCAATCTTCCAAAAGCAACTTAATGATTTGAGCATGTTGACTGAGCCACTATACTTCAGTACTTCTCAGTACTCTGAGAAGGCCAATTAGGCCTTGAAAAAGGAGGCTGCTCAAGAAAATATTTCTGCTGGGCAGTGGTGGCGCACGCCTTTAATCCCAGCACTTGGGAGGCAGAGGCAGGTATATTTCTGAGTTCGAGGCCAGCCTAGTCTACAGAGTGAGTTCCAGGACAGCCAGGGCTACACAGAGAAACCCTGTCTCAAAAAACCAAAGGAAAAAAATAGGCACTATTACTATCACAAACACAAATTTAAATGAACCTAATTTATGGATATAAGTGAATGCATATATGAAATGTAGAAATCCAAAATATTAATTGGGACTCCAGAAAGCCTCAGCTATTCTTCAGGATTTTGCCAGTCCCCTCTCATGTACCTTTATCACACTTTGCACTGTCTTGAAGAAGAGAACAGTTTCCCAAACCATTTCCCTGAATAATGTTAGGAAGAAAATATAACTATAATATAACTGACGGTCTTTGTCAAGTATCAGAGATTCTCAATTTAAAAATATTTGCCATCAGAAATACTAAATAAATAATAACCACCTGACTCTTCACCAACAATTGCCATTGTTAAATAAAATCTATAGCAGATGAATCTTTACCACAAAAGAAATTACAATTGCAATGGAAAATCCAAAGCTTACATCCATGGCAGACATGGATTTTTTTAAAAGAGAATATTAATCAATGAATGTTTTAACTTTATCACCTTCTCTAAGGAAATGATATTTTCTATTTCACAGCACACAAAGCCTGGTGGGTGAAGGAGTGCCTGCCCAAAGCCTCTAGATGTTAGCTGATTTATTGCTTCTCCAAATTCATAATGTTTTTGAAGTACCTCAGATCTTAAATCAAGGATCTTGCACTAAAAAGAATACAGCTACAGTGAAATTAGCATTTTCCCATCCTTATTATACAGTATTATTTTTCTTGTCTTAGCACCTTAAGATGAAAGATATATAACATTGAGAGAATTGGTCATTTTATATGAAAGTTATAATGTCTTATTAAGTGACTATATTAATGTTAGCATAAATTCTGCTGCTACCTGAGCCTATCTCTGGGCATGTTAGTCAGGTTAATGTTTTCAAACCAGAATTTCACTGAAGTTACCCTTATTGTATTTAATGTAGATGCTCCCAAAAGAACAGAATAATTACATTGCCAAAATTTAGTTTTATAACTAATAGCCTCTCTTTAGTCTCCAGTGCTTTGTGCTTTCCTTAATGCCAGGAAAACACAAGTTCTCAGTCTGGCCACCTGGCTGCCTTAGTTTGTATGAAGATTTGAATAGGTACTTGTTTGAGTGCTTGGGCATAGGGAGTGGCACTATTAGGAGACGTGGACATGTTGTAGTAGGTGTGTGGCTTTGTTGGAAGAAGCGTGTGACTGTGTAAGGCACTGAGGACTCATATTTGCTCAAGCTTCACCCAATAAGACACACATTCTCCTAATCCTTATGGATCAAGATGTAAACTTCTCAGCTCCTTTTCAAGCACCATGCCTGTTTGCACTCGGCTATGCTTCCCACCATGACGATAATAGGCTAAGACCTCTGAAACTGTAAGCCACATCCCATTAAATGTTTTCTTTTTTAAAAGTTGCCATGGTTATGGTGTCTCTTCAAAGCAATGAAACTCTAAGACAGTTTGTTTACCCAATAAAACACTCTGCCTCACTTAGCACATATTCCCTAACATGTAGCAAGTACATATTAGTTGTCAGTTATTATTATTATTGCACAAAATTATTATTTTTAATATCTTCTACCATCATATGAATTTTCTTCACACATTTTGAAAAGTTAGCTTATCAACAAGAAAGGGAAATGTTAATATTCTCTATGTTTTACCTACATAAGGCTTGTCTGTGGTAAATGCCACAGACTATGAAAACCAAGATATACTGAAAAGGCCTGGTGGGGCAGGGCGGCAGGGACACGATCCACTCAGCTTCCGAGTGAGAGAGGAGGTTCAGCATCCTCTTCTGCCCCTTCCCTGCAAGTGGAGGGCCTACCTCCAGAGAGCACATTAAGCCAGAGACCCAGGCGGCATCCACCATTTTCTCTCGGGTGAGGTTCTGAGACTGGAGCAGCCAGCCCGGAGGTGCCTTAAGCCAGAAACCCGGGCGGGATTAGCCATTTTCTCTCCGGTGAGTTTCTGAGGCCTGAGCAGCCAGCCGGAGCCACAAGCTCCACGACTCCCAGGGGAGCCGCAGGGCGGCAGAGACACGATCCTCTCAGCAACATTTTGCTGCATACAGGAAACCCACCTCAGTGACAAAGACAGACACTACCTCAGAATAAAAGG
>NW_022196915.1:72046162-72046320 GCF_008632895.1 Mastomys coucha
AATTAGAGAAAAGACCAATGGAGCTGGGGGGTTTGCAGCCCCTTAGGATGAACAACAACATGAACTAAGTAGTACCCTCGGAGCTCCCAACGTCTCAACCACCAACCAAGGACTGCACATAGAGGGGTCTGATTGTTCAAGCAGCATGTGTATGGTAG
>NW_022196915.1:72046695-72054070 GCF_008632895.1 Mastomys coucha
TTTTGGAGGGGAAACTGGGAATGGAGAAATTTGCATGTAAATAAAGAAAATATCTAAAATAAAAAAATGATAGATAAAAAAAAGAAAAAAGAAAAGGTCTGGTGGTATGTCTTGGTATATCAATGGCAGAGTGCTTGCCTAACATACATAAGGCATGGGTTTGGTTTCCAGCAATATTATAAAGAATACAAGCTCAGTATTCTCCCATCTATGCATGAGACTTGGTCAGGACATCACTTGAAACCAGGTATCCTGAGCCAAAATGGATTATATAGAATCTTATGAAAATAAAAAAAAAATGTTTTAAAAGTGGTAAGAGCCTTCTGGTTGATCCTAATTTAATGGATGGCGAAAGAGGCTCAAACTTAACAGTCACTTCTAGATGCCAGGACAACATTTCCATTCAAAACTTTTTTTTCTTTATCACAACTATTGGCAAGGTTTGACAAATGTTGGTAATTAGATAGCTTAACTTCCTCTCAGAAGTTCTAAGGCAAATCTCTACATGAGGTACTGGGTTAATAAGGATTGTACCAAGTGAATATCACGGTGGTCAATAAGTGAGTTAAACAGAAATCAAACAAAGGTAAGAACAAAAGGATGAAGAGGATATCAGCAAGACCAGAATCACATGTGCTTACAGAGCAAATGGTTTTCTTGAGAAGATCAAAATTCACCTGCATTGAAAATTAATTATGTGTATTTACAAAATAAAACTTGGTATTAAAATAGAATGTGCAGGCTCTAATGAAATTCATTTCACCGGTAATAAAACATGTGGAACAAGTCACATGTCCTGGAACAGACATTTAAACAATTGGTTAAAAGCTGAATATTACTTTTGTTAAGAAGATAATGGAGAAAGAATAATCTGCTGGAGAAACTTGAAATGGCCGCCGTGTATCTGGACATGGTATGTATAAAGGTGAACTGCAAATCAGTTCAGAATGGCTAATGGGAGGCTTCCACTTCTACAGTTCTACTCATTTAAACATTAGCATCTTCAATGCAGTGACCAACAGAGGAAACTACAGGACATGTTCTCTGGAGAAATGACAAGGCTATGGATTTATTTTGGAAAGATTGCTCGATCAATTGTGAGACATAATAAAAAAGTAGTGTCACTTGAGACAGAGGCATGCCTGGGATTGATCCATAAATGTCTAAGAGAGAAAAATATGTGCCTTACCTAGAGAGAGTCGTAAAAGGGTCACCCCAGTGAGATTCTGACTGAGGTCCAAACTAAGGTTCAGACCATGAGACAGCAAATAGCATTAACAATGGAAAGTCACTGGCACTTAAAGGTGATATTTAAAAAATAATTTACAGAGGTAGTTTCTGAACAATTTCTTTTTATTTAGTGAATTAGCTGTAAAGTGCTTACTATCTACTCCATCTAGTTTTATTTTTAGTTTTCTATATGGTGTCAAAGAACGAGAGCTCTATATTCTTAGGAAAGTCTGAGTTGATCTATCTTGCGCATTTGATCCCAAATACTTTCTTCTACATGTGTCAAATATGGTATACATGATGTTTAAAAAAATGAATGGCTGATCCATGTTGTGATCAGACATTTAGTTAAACCTTTTTCTGGATATGCTAGGGATGGTGTTTATAAAGAACAATAACAATAGAATTGGTAGGCTAAGTAGATAGCATTTCCTAATGTGAATGGTTTACAACTAAAGACCTGAAGAGAGCAGAAAAGCTGAGTATGAAGAAAAACCTGCCCTAGCATAACTGTCTTTTATCATGTCTCTGGAACCACAGTTATGGCCCATCCGGATTATAAGAGTTCTGATGATCAAACGTGAATCCACAGCCTCCCTAACAAAGGGAGGTTATAAGGTTATAAACCTTATAACAAAACTTTGAATCCTATTTCTTTGTAAAACTGTAGCTATCACAATTGATTTGATCTTTGTTAATATATAATCATCTGATTTTAAAACAAAGTGAAGTAGTAGACAAAGAAGTGAATCTGCTCTAGGAGACACAAGGATGGAAGCAAAACCTAAATCTCTTTTTCAGGAAGCTAGGCTCTGACTTCACTACACACCACAGTAGCCCATACTGCTCAGGTGTCCTCAATAATAGGATGCAAGAGTGTCACATGAGTTTTGAGACATTGTTGCCCAAGTACAGATTTACCACCATAACGAGCAACACTAAAGGGCATCTAGGGTCACATAAGAGTGTACCACCTGCTTGTTTACAGATCTAAAAATGATCCTTTGGCAAGAACTAAAAGATTCATAGGACACCACAAAAGGATGACTGAAGACACCAGAAAAGAGGCCTATGTGGCAGATGTCAGGTGAGAAGGGGCATGGTCAGGGTAAGCAATCCAAAGGCAACTCATTCTTGACATGTAGGTTTTAATTTCTTAACAATTTCAATGTGTGCATGCCGAGGGGAACCTCAGATGGCAGGAACTGTAATGAGACTATCTGAATTCTAGAGTTTCTTTAACTCTAAAATGATGGGGCCAACATGTACAAAGTGAAAATACAGGCCAAACTACAGTCTGAATGACAGCTACTTAAAATTTCACGTTGTTCCCCTGCATATACTACTGCATGCACATATTTCAGGTTTGTTTGTTTGTTTGTTTGTTTTCTCATTTGGCACATATCAATGATTCTGAATGGGGAGGAGATGAGAGATTTTCAGAGAGAAAACCAGAAAAGAGGAAAACATTTGAAATGTACATAAAAAATATTTAATAAAACAAACAAACAAAATCCAAACCAAAAGAAAAAAGAAAATTAAATAGTGATTGATTTGGCAATTTACAACATAACTAAATTTGTCTCAATATCAACTTTTCATTAAATTTTTAAAGGCTATACTTTCTCTGTGTGTTTCTATTTTGCATGTTATAAAAATAGCTAAGAACTCTTGGTTGATCTCATTAATATGAGCTCCTCTAGGCAGAAGACTAAGAAGAGTACAATGCAAACATGAAAGTAAGACAGTTGAAGAATAATCAGATTGGCTTTTCACTGCAATTGTTGAGAATGGCAAGGATTAGACATACATTTTGTCATGAGCTATTGAATGAAGTTCTCTACTGAAAGACAAAACTTAGGAAAGGAAGCATGTTTTGACAAAATGAAGTGTAGAGAAACAAGCCTGTGTTCAAGCCAGAAACATCAACCGTGAAGATTTTAAAAGGACAGTTGGAAATAGTGTTAAAACAAAAACACATTGATATTACCAAAACAATGAAAAGTGACATATTGATAAACTAATGATAATTGTGTCCATAACAATTATTGAGATTTTTTAGCACCAGAATGATGGCTCAGTGCATAGCATGCTTGCTGCCAAGACTGATGACCTAAGTACAACTTCTGAAACATACGTGATAGAAGGGGGGACCTGGCATCTGCTTGGTTGTTCTCTGACCTCAATTGAGTATTTCGGTGCTTGAGTAAACACACACACACACACACACACACACACACACACACACAGAGGCACATTCCTGCACAGGCATACGCATTTAACCAAGAAAAAATAAAACATGTAAAAAATTAGACATTCAATAGCCTTCACATCCTAGAGTCTGAGTACTGCTTCTGCCTGACTTCATGATAACAAATTGGAAGCACAGATGAGACAAATATTCTATTTTATGACTTGGTAAGATATGAGACACACAGGATATTAAAGGGGGCTCTATGCCCTTAGTTGCCATTTTACCACCAGAAGAATCATCTCATTTAACAAATGTCTATTGATTTTACTTGGGAGATTGTATTCTAAAAGAACTGTATTAACACACAAGTACATTGCACAAGCATCATCAATCCAACCTTTATTAATTAACCAGGAAGGACATGGATGTTAATAAAATAACATTCTTCAGTGTTTTTTTCATGAGAGAGATGCATATATAAATAGATATGGATCATGGGTCAGTGATCAAAGTGCTTACCTCACAAGACTGAGAACCCACATTTAGATTTCTAGAACTCATGTAAAGCTGGACACAGTAGAGCACTCAACTACACACAAAGCTCCTAGTGAATGATCAGAAGCAGGAAGAAGAAGCTCAGGAGCTCCTGTTTCAGACAGCCAGACATGAAATGATAAACAAAAGAATTAGTCAAAAACAATGTAGTAGACAAAGAACAATGTCTAAGGTTACTTTTACCTCTTAAGAGCAGCACAGCCATACTCATAATACACATATGTGCATACATATAAAGATTTAAAGAAAAAAACCAGCATGAATCTAGGATATTTGTCCTAGTAATCAAGATGTGTTGCTTTAGAATGAGAAGCATGCTCATGAGTATGACAGTCAGGACTGAGAAAGCCTCCGCTTGTGAGAATATCAATGGCACTATCAAGGGTAAGTATAAATGCATCCAATTTTCCTTTGGTGATCTATTTGTCTAGGAGGAATATTTTGAAATATTTTTAATAGGGAGGAAAGTAAACTTTGATTATATGAGACTGCCTTTCCAACCCAAGGGAAATTGGCCAGTCAAGGCTGATCAAGTCAGAGTATATTTAAAGTTTCCATCCTATAATTACATAGGACGCAGAATAATTAACACTGACCTTTCTCCGGGCTGGCATCACATGTGCATCGAATATGCAAAGTGTGAGTCTGTAATCCTCCACCTTTCCCAAAAAGCTATAACCAAACCACAAATCTATCATCAGTGGTCAATAGGTACAGTCATGATTATTTTCTGCTTTGTATGTTAGTGTCTAGATTAAAATAAGCCTCCTAGAAATTAATTGCAAAGAATTCCTGTTAAACATTTTAACTTCCATGCAAGTTTTGGATAAGAAATGAATTAACCTAATTGGGATAAAGTGGGAGGTTGTCAAAAGTATGAGAAAACAAGACAAGTTACAGGCCAGAATGAGAGTCCATATTGCAATAAAACAGTAGAGACTACAACATGGTTAGAAGCTCTTTCAGGGTACTGATACAGGGATCCAGGAGGGTGTGTTCAGCAATCTGTGTGAGGATTGAAATTGGGATTTCTAAAAGGGGTGGAAAAGCTGGAATGCTTATGGCTCCAAAAATAATTTATGGAAATTTAGCCAATTTGTGGACAAAATCTGACACTCCCAAAGCTATCATAAATAGAGCAGAGAAAATTTAATTCTGAATCTCTCCTAGACTATGCACAAACTTGAGATTTACCAGTCGCTACTTTTCCACATACAGAAAACATAAAATCAGCAAAATATGGACTTTCAAGCTAAATAATTGAAGTAATTGAAGATTAGAAAAGAACAAAGGCAAATGTGATTGTGATAACTATGCTCGAATTTATCACCTCACACTATCATAATCAGACACTTTCAGATGCAGCCTCTCTCTCTCTCTCTCTCTCTCTCTCTCTCTCACACACACACACACACACACACACACACACAAACACACACTTTCTCTCTGTCTCTTTCTATCACATGCACATATAAAACTTATAGAGATTTATGGCAGTGCAGATCATGTATGTGGTCATAATATTTTGCCTCTGGCCTTCTTTTCAATTGTCATTCATAAAGAGAAATCAAAGACCTGCTACAAATAATATCAGAATTGCCAAATTACTGTAGACTTACTTTTAGTTTAAAAATATTTGACAATTTCAATTTAGGAAGGCAGTTAACAAATATTCTGAGAGAGGAAATAAAGAAAATATCAAATGCTAGAAAGTCTAAGGAGGAAAAAAGGCAAAAGAATTAGCAACAAAGTTACCACCATTGTCTGAAAATGCTGGCTACCAAGAACAGGGGTAGTTATGGGTCCTCGGAACTAATTTAAGGTTTGATGCTTTATTGTACTGAAACAGAAAAATATCCAAGGGATGCTGTGTATATGAAGTGAATTTTATTTGATATGGCTTTGGTAGGGGCCATGATAAAGGCACTCAAAAATTTGGTCTCTGAGACACTTCCTTGGTGGGTCATCATCACCTGGCAGACTGGTGAAAGGAGAAAAACCATAAGGATACAAACTCTCTTCAGCCTAAAGAAGAGAATTCAATCTGCTTCAAGTTTATAAATGTTACCAGTTCCTAAAGCCCCAACCCTCCTTATTCGATCATTTTGGAGATTCAAATTCAGCATATGAATTTGAATATACATACACACTCATACCATAGCATATAGGCTATGATCTTTATTGGCATTACAAGTGGACAACTTGCCCATTTTCCACAAAACTTTATTGCTTCAGCTTTATAACCAGGATAATAACAAGGACCTTCAAATAGCAGTACTTAAAATTGAATGAAAAGTGCTTTATAGGACCTCAACATTATTTAAAAAAAAAATCAAGGACACCACTCTGCAAATCTATTTGCATGAAGATATGTACACATCCCCCACGAGAAGACAGTGTAAATGACTCCTTTCCTAAAACTGCACAGAAAAGCATCAAGCATCGCAAGCGGGAGGGAGGTTGTGTGACATGACCTTAAGATTTCTTAAAACGCCACAATCCTGTGGTCACATGATCAGGCTGAAGGAATCTTTGTGAAGCCCAACTATTTTGCAACTGTGGATGACAAAGCTTGGCAGAAAGGAGGAGTGCAGACATGTAGCACCACTGATCATATGGAATGTCTTCCACACAACGCAAAGCTCCACTCAAATGATGTTACTAAGGAGAAAATATAATTATATGAACCATAACTGTTGAAATTGGAACATGCTTCTTAGCACTGAAACGTCATCCACACATGGAACTGGATAAGACTACAAAGGAAAATGCACTTCTAGATCACCTGAGCACTTTCTCCTATTTTTCCTTCAGTTCAGTAGGATCATCCAAGGTATGAGAAAGGGGTCCTGAGGTGCCAGGGGATTCCATCAGCAAATAGATCACTATTAGTATAACCACATGAAGATGAGGACGGGATCCACACCAAACACTTGTACTGGAAAGTAATAAGACAGCAATTAATACAGGATCTGTAATAGGACTCACAGTAGAAAATGGTGTCTAAGGTTAGTTGGTTAGAAGATAATTAACACATACTGGTGTTCTCAACAAGTGATCACCACAATAAGAGAATTTATTCCAAATTCCAAATGATAAAAATATCAAAATACTGGTAATTGGCAGGTATTGGCCAGGTGTTTTAATTTCTTAAATCCTAATGTTCTTTATGTATATATATAAAAAAATAAGGACTAAGGAAATGTTAAAGAAATGATTCAAATTTAGTAATTCCAGGTACTTAACTAAACTCAATAGTTTTTGGTACAGGTGATCTAATTTTAACAGAAAAATATTTTTAAATAGTCATTTGTGGTAGTGTTAAAAATCCTCGCCGGGCGGTGGTGGCGCACGCCTTTAATCCCAGCACTTGGGAGGCAGAGGCAGGCGGATTTC
>NW_022196915.1:72054139-72058324 GCF_008632895.1 Mastomys coucha
CAGAAATCTGCCTGCCTCTGCCTCCCAAGTGCTGGGATTAAAGGCATGCACCACCACTGCCCGGCAGCATGTTTTTAAATTGCCTGATTACTACACTAAATTAAAGAGAACACGTATATGTAGGAAATGCTATAAAAACCAACCTCATTGAAGTTTTGTTTATTTGTAAGCTTGGACAATAAACAGTTTAAAAGATAATAATCTGGGGGCATATACCACAGTACCCTAGAATATAACAATCCTGTTAAAGCAAAATATTTCATATCAGTCTGCTCTGCTTAAAACAATGAAGTATAATTATGCCATCAGTGTCATTTAGACACTTTATTTAAATGAGATTTTCCCCCTTCCAAAAGTCAAGACTTTGCAATAGGACATCACTAGCTGTCAAGAACTGAGTCTCTGTTGCTTGATTAGAACTTTCTTTTAGGCTTGATGCCCCCATGTAGGGTAATGCCAGGATAGGGAAGCAGGAGTGGGTAGGTGGGTGGGAAAACACTCTTATAGCCCTTGTAGGGGAATGCCAGGATGGGGAAACAGGAGTGGGGGTGTGGATGGGGAGACACTCTTATAGAAACAAAGGGAAGGGGAATGAGATAGGGGATTTTTGGAGGGAAAACCAGGAAAAGGTATAACATTTGAAATGTAAATAAAGAAAATATCTAATAAAAATTTTCAAAACATAAGAACTTGCTTCTACCACATCATTATTCTGTTACTTTAAAGTTGCTGTCATCAGACTGAGTTTGGTAAATGGAAAACATCAGATGAGGTCTATGTGCTCATTACATAGAGCCAATATAAAAGGCTTTTGAAAAGCATGCTTCCACACCTCCCTTCTGCCAGCTCTGAGCTTCTCCTGCCATTTCTTGCCAAATTATATTTGCTCTCTGTCATTGTCCACTGGCAGGGTGACAAAGTGCTGAATCTGCAGAAACCCGGGCCCCCTATACAGTCATTCCTACAGCAGATTCCTGACAGATTGCCTTCCCTTACAACAATGAGGCTTGTGCTACATTTGTGTAGAATGGCATAAGTTAGTTAATATTTTTAGCCTATTTTGAAGATTAAAAGCATTGTATACATACCAAATTTTACGATTTATTTCTGTTGCTGTAAGTTTTGTTTTAAGGTGAGAAGCACATCAAGTTCAATGCATAGAGGCATTAACATGTTAGTTAGGATTGTCAGGTTCCTAGTAAAAACAAAACATCATATTTGCCTTCATATTTGACAAGACTGAGAAATCAATGTTGTGATTTAAAAAAACAATCATTTTCTCTATTATAATTTATATGAATCACAGATAAAATTCTAAGAGCTGTTTTACCTATGATAACATTATTGCAGATCAACTGCGCAGTCTCAATTCCCAATTATTTTATCAGAGTAGGCACCTGTATTTTTGGTATATTTCTAGTTACACAGATGAGAGAAACCTTGAGTGACAAGAAGAGACACATTTCATGAGAATGCCTGAAATCCCAGATTAAAATGAACAGTTGTGCTTGGTCACACCTCATGATACAAATCAAAAAGTTCAAAAATAACCATGTCTGGAATATTTTAGAATGCTTGCACATTTTGGAGGAAGTCTAACTACTTCCACAATAAAGTTCAGCTTTGAAGCTCATCATTGGCCAAGCCCAACATATTCAAAGTAATGTTGTCTTTTTGATAGCCCAAATCTTGTTCACTCTTCAAAAGAAATTAGGTGTGATTACTTTATTCTTGAAGTTTTGATTGAATGGGTTCAAATTCAATGGAACATAAAATTTCCTGAAGTTGCTGTCTTTCTAAACACTGGTTGGTTAAAAATTTATAAAACAATAAAAATAATAGAAAAGAATTCCCTTATTTGTGCCTTTCTTTTGCATTCCTAAATTTTCTGTCTTGTTTTATACAGACATTGATGCTCTCTGACTAGGAGCTGTCCACCTAGTCTTGGACAAAGCCCCACTCCATGCTTGCTGTGATTAGACTGAGATGTACCCTGACACTAACTGAAGGCAAAAGATTTAATGTAGGTTGTTGAGGGTATGCTGACTGCCAGTTGCTTTCTGTGTTTTCACTCTGTCTACTTTTATTGTTTTATCTCATTTTCATTTAAAATACTGTCCCAGTGCCTTTGTCATGTTTATTTTTGGTTACTTCTTTATTCTTTATTTCCCCAATGTGAAATGAGATAACTGTATTAAAGGAACAGAGAGACTCTTAGGGGTCTGCAGAACCAGTCCCTTACTAACTAGACTCACTCCTATGGGTACATGACTCACCCCATTTCCAGAAGGAAAAAAAAAAAGCAATGTGCACAAGATGTAGACTGTGACTTTCTATGTTGAAGTTCTACTTACTCTTGCATAAACTGTGACCTCAAACACTGTATTAAGTACTTATTTGATAAGATGAGAGCAATGGTAACAACTCTACCTATTAACACATGCATCTTGGGATCAAATAAAATTATAGATCTAAAAACCCTTGAAAACTTTAGGTAACCATACTTATATGAAAAAAAACTATGGATTTATAGGCCGCAATCACTGTACCATTCCACAAAAGTTAACAAATACTTCTAAATGTGTCTGGATATGAAGATGTGAGTTAGCAAAGCATAAAGAGAGGGGACATTCCAGCCCAGGGAAGCATGAGGACCAATGTGAAGCCAAAAGAATGAGAAGTGGAAAGCAGAGGAAGAAGTGAGATGATTCACTGCAGCTCCTGGATCGGTCTGGGAATCCAACCAGATTACAATTGGAGCCAGCAGCACCTTTAATTCCAAAGTGGATTTATTTCCATCATTTATCATCAACAATCAAGAAATCGACTGGTACAATACTTCTTCTACAGCTAGATATCAAAGCACTGCGGTAGGATCTGTACTTTAGAAAGATAAATCCAAATTTCTCGACTTCAGGATTGCCTTTGCTCAAAGAGTGCTCGACAATTTTAAGCATGTTCATAAAATTCAACACAGAAAAGAAGAATGAGAACATCCCTGGGGAGAATTACACGTTGGAACGACACACCACTGTGGTGCCTCAACAAAATGTCCTTTATGAGAGAAACATGGGTCTAAGATAAAACCATCCCATGGCTGACCATTGCTAAGCATCTCCCCTATTTTTTACCTGCCCTTTGTGGAAATTTTTGACAGTACAGAGAAAATATTTGAGAACAATGCTAGCCTTTGTCAGTAGTATTGATCTACAGTTAGCCTTTGATCCTACAGACAGGAATCACGATAGGCCAAGTTATGTGATCTCAGTACAGAACTCAAGCTATGAAGTCTCCTTCAAAGTCTGAAGCACAATGCCACTGTGTGCATCAGGGCTGCTAGCAATGGACTCTCTAGAGCCAAGAATGACACTCGAGTCCTAGTGCTTCTTCTTTTTAATTTATTTCAAAATAATTTGAAACAGCTTTCAAATGGTCTGAATGAATATCCTTTTGCCACAGGACAGAAGACAAGCACCCACTTGTGTGCTGATGACAGAGATTTCTCATTAGGTTCCAGGAGCTGCCTTAATAAGCCTCCAAGCCTGCTGGCTAAACACTGTCAGTTTAATATCCATTGTGCCAAAACCAAAATTATTTGTGACAGATACTCCAAAATGCAGATAGAAAATGTAACAGAATTGTGTCGAGCAGGATTATTCATTTAGCTATCTTTGCTGGTAACAAGGTAGTATGGCTTTCAGTTTGCAACCCCAGAAATGCATAAGGATTCCCTGATCACACAATATGTTCTGAGTAAATAGAGTCCAAATGAAAGAGTGTGGGTTGTCCATTGCCCAACATCTGTTCTGTTAAGAAGCTTGTTTTTTGTTTTGTTTTTGGTGTATTTTTGTTGTTTTTGTTGTTTAAGGTAGAACATCAGGGTAATATAAACCTTACATTGTGAAAAAAAAAACTTCAAATTGTTAATTATTAGTTCAGACAAAGAAGAGTAAAAAAATCACCTGTTTAGCTTATACAAAGTTTGGACAAGTATCTTTAGCATATATTTGAACTGTTATTTTACTAACTTCTTAAATATTTTGTACTGTAAGTGTCCTCATATCTCTTGCTGCCATCTAACTACTTAAAAACTTAATAACATTTTTATCTACATGAGTACTGGTTAAACTTGAACAATGGGATCACATCTGACATGATTTCCCTCCCACTTCAAAGAAGAAGAAG
>NW_022196915.1:72058558-72075790 GCF_008632895.1 Mastomys coucha
AAGAAGAAGAAGAAGAAGAAGAAGAAGAAGAAGAAGAAGAAGAAGAAGAAGAAGAAGAAGAAGCAAATGGCTTAAAAACAACAGAAAGGGGTGGTACATATCATGCATGAGTAGAGAAGACTACTTACTCTGCATGAGTAGAGACGACTTCATATTATGCATGAGTAGAGAAGACTCTGGCATCGATTTAAATCAGTTAGCTGTGTGAAAGTGGCAAGTAATAGCTGTAGTTCTAATTATATTCCTTTAAGAGGTAGAACAATGAAATTCAGCAATACCCAGAGGTATCCTGTGGGTGGCTGAACTCAGAGCTGTGGACCAGCAATGTAGCTTGGATTACAGAGTTTCCTTAGTACTTATGAAACCCTGATTTCTACTGTTAGCACCAGGAATGAAAGCAGAGTATGTGGAGGAAAGGAAAGAAGTGTTTGCGTGTGGTTTATTTGGGGTGGAAAACACAGAAGGGATGCTTGGTCTTGTCCTGCACAGTTTATAATCACAAATCAGATAATGCTATGAGAGCAATGATTCTGCCTAGAGAAATATGAAAGCAAAGGCATTTTTGTGGAAACAGAAGATTTAGAAGAATATGGACCATCAACCAAAGGTACTCTGTTATTTTTAAAAGCAGTACAAAGGCTATACAGCTCTTTACTTCTCAGCATTAAGCTGAGTGTAGAGGGTGGTGATGGATTAGAAAGAGAGGAAATGGAGAATAGCCAGGGAATCCGAAGGCAGTTTGATTGAGATAGTGCATATTTGAAGGGTAATTGTGGGAAGAAGTATACACTCTTATTTTAAAACCTTTCTTAGTTCAAAAGTAGGGTAGATGAATAAAAGTTACAGAAAGATAGATTATCTGTTTACTCATGAAGGACATTTAAAATACATGGAATGTTTTTGCTTGGAAGAAGCAGAGTTTGGAAAGTAGAAGATAGATGACAATTTACCAGGGGTATTATAGAAAAATAACAACCACAAAATATGTAAGATTCCACAGCAAGTTCAATAGACACAACTCCACACAAAAGAATACAGATTACAGCGCTGCACTGACTTCGTCTTCTTCCCACTCCCCTTTCATCTGGGTGACAGCATTTTGGATGGTGCCACCCACACTGCAGTCAACTTGAGTTTTTTCCCCCTCAGTTATTCTTATATGTGTCAATCCTCTCTGTAAATGTCATTGAAAACATAACAACAGGTCTGTCTCACTGAGCTCAGTTATCTCACAACCCAGTGAAACTGACATATAAGAATACCTATCATATACATACTATCTTTGCAGAATAAAAAAACTGAACAAAGAATTTTATTATTTTGTATATTCCTAAAATTATATACACAATAAATAGATATATGGTAGATATATTTCTAGATGGTGGTAGATGAAGATGAAGATGATGATGATGATGATGATGATGATGATGATGATAATGATGATAGATAGATAGATAGATTGGTAGATAGATAGATAGATAGATAGATAGATAGATAGATAGATAGATAGATAAATTTCTTAAATGAACTTATGTCACTTGGGCTGATAATGATTCCTTCCTAAGAGTCATAGATTATCTAACAAAAAAATTCCAGTAGAGGGCCTGAGAAGTCTTTATTTGAATTACTATCAGTGAATCTCAATAGAATTATTGGTGTGTGCAGGAGAATCTCAAAATAATATTGACTATAGCTGCTGCCCTTGCATGTCTCTCAGAGGTTGAAAAGCAAGCCTTTGTTGCTGGAGACACCTCCTGTTTAGGACACAGATCTCAGACAGTTTGTGCTGGACATAATCTGAAAGCCTCCTTTCTGTGGCCTAGCCTACTAAACCACATTCTTATATTAGAATGTATTATAGGATCTGCCAAGGGATGGAAGCAATCAATAATCCTATCTAGTTGTGACACCAATGAACTACTAAAATGAATGGCATGCAAATATATCCCTAGAGGTACAAGACAAGATACTCTAGTCTTGACATTAACCAACAGCTGTCTAGTTACTTAAAACCCATGAAATATCATGCTTGGTTTTAGAAATCTACACAACTACCATCGAATAGTGAGGTCATAGATCTTAGAACAGAATATATCACTGTCACTTTAATAAAGCACCACAACTCCTAACTGCATTCTGTTATATAAAATAACAGCAAATCCTGAAGCAGGACCCACTTACTGTGTGGCTCATTCCAAATGTGTGTGTGTGTGTATAAATGTGTATGTATAACAGCTCCTATATCTAAGACTCAGAGAACATTATTGAAGAAGGAATCAGAAATATTGTGAGAGCCAGAAGACCAGGAAGTCCTCTGCATGATTGTGTCTTCTAGAAATGATACTGTAGCTACATGCATGATGCCTCAAAAATATGACTGCTTAAACAACACTGAACATTAATAATATGAATAGGCATAGCCCATGGCAGGGGGAAATCTTACAGAGTCCAAGCCCAGACAAAAAAAAAAAATATCTACAGGCTAAAGAGGTAGAAGTAATTTCTATAAGGGATGTGCTGCCAAATTGGCTGTCCAATACAAAAATGAGAAGCCAAGAGGGATTCAGCATAAGTTTTGCCTTTAAACAGCATGATAGTGTCATGTGATATCTGATTCAACAGTGTTTAAAGCAAGGGGATGTTCTGCATAGCAAGACAGCACCCTCTTGATACTATAGCATCTAGTGTGATTTAGGCAGTGATGCTGTTATACACTTGTTGATTACCAGGTGAGAGCTATGTCATTAATTATGTGTTATTTCTCAGAAGCTGAAAAATACTTAAATGTCATACCAGAGATGAAGTAGTGTGTCTCCTGAGCACAGCCCATCACTGTCACTTCTCTAACACCTCAACACATTTAACAAATAGATTCAGCTATATCTCACACTTCAGATATCCCTTATAATTTTGTTTATACATTCAAACCATAAGGTGTTATAAAACAGTTTAAAGAAACAGTTCTAAGATCACAGTGATATGGCCAAGGTGAAAAATCTACAGAATCCTACTACAAAAGCTATCTCAAGTCCATTCTAAACCTACACATGATGGCCAAGAACAAATGTTAGTTAGGAGTCCATTTATATTTTAATACCTTGATAAGTGTGCATATTCCTGTTTATTTTACATTAAGTTTAAGATTTTAGTAATTGGAAGTGAGACCCTAGGTGTTTGAATTTACTTGTCAATTTCTCAATATATGAAGTTCAAGTTTGGAATATTGATAATATTATAAATAGCAAGAGGCATGTGCTGAATTGAGTAACTTTGAAAGGACCAATGCTATATAATGATCATTTATTGAACACTCACAGAAACTTCACTGTCTCCATGCCCAGCTTACCTATAACCTATCTACAGAGATAAAACTTAGTGTGGTTGAGTGATTTGAATTGCTGAGGATAATGTCAGGATTTAACCCAGAACTGGATTCTTCTCAATCCCTATGCTAGGATCTTTTTCCAGTATTATGCCTGAGAATCACATTAACAATGTTGTACAAAAGTAATCCAATGTAGGGCTCCATAGTTTGGGACCAACTGTTCTTGGTTGCCAACTTGTTTACATCTGGGATTAAGTAACCACAAAGTGTTGAGAATACTTGTAAGATCATTAGGGTAGAAAAACCTACTTTAAATCCAGATAAGTTGAGGTTGGAGAACCACCCTAAATCTGAGCCATATAGTCTTGTCAGCCCATATACTGGGCATGCTTTTACTTTTTGTCTGCTTGTCTCTTGCTCTCATTCTCACTGCAAGTTCATTCCTTTTCTATTATTAGAGTCAATTTCTTTGTGATTTCTGTGACCATGTGAGACATCCAGCCTCATAGATTCTTGGACTTTTCATCAGGAGATAGACATTGTTAGACTTGCTGGACTACAGCCTGTAAAACCACTCTTATGATCTAATGAATCCCCTCTCTCTCTCTCTCTCTCTCTCTCTCTCTCTCTCTCTCTCTATCTATCTATCTATCTATCTCTATCTCTCTCTCTCTGTTTCTCTATCTGCGAGTGAGTATGTGTGTGTGTGGGTGTGTGGATGTTCATCCTATACATTCTGTTCCTCCAGAGAATCATGACTAATAATATATTGATTTGAAGAAATAAATAAAATTGTTCACAATTATTTAACATCACACTAAGTATATAATGTTATTTGTAACTGACAAATAAATGTAGAAAACAGTGATGTGTGAGGGCATTAACATTCATTCTGAGATTATAGTAATATCGAAACAATGTCTTAATGCCTTTTCTACTGTTAGTATCTTTTAAAAGCTTTAACAATGGTCAGATGACACTCCAAAACCAAACTGACAGCTCATTCTGTGGACCATCTTGTAGTGTGTTCTTGAAGGGCATTGTGACCTGTGTTGCTTTAAGTGTCCAAAGCGCATCAATTTTCTACCTTGATTTACTCTGATTATTGACAATTTTCTCAGTTAGGGACCGTTCAGATTAGGAGACAAAGCTCCTTGTGATTGGATAGGTTAGCAAAGTGAGATCGTCCCTGGCAATCACTATGCAACTCATTAGTATTGCCATCTTTCTCTTTCTCATCATTCATGAAAAAGGCATCTTGAAATATATAAAAGACTTTCATTTCACAGTGGAAAACATTTTTTTGTTGATTCTCACGCACATCAAGACATATGTTATTTGATGATAAGATTCCAAATGACTTCTAAAAGACTCCTTTCCCTGTCTCTACTGCTAAGTCCCTCTATAATATATTCTTGTTATCCTTCCCACATGGAGGTAGCAGTCTATTTCATCAAGCAACATAGAGTAATTAGTTAATATTTAAATTCTTCTGATCACAAATTACTTATTCAGAGTAAAATGAACAGCCATAAAATCTTGGAAAGAAATTTTCACAGGCATAGGCTTTAAATTTATTTTAGGATATGATTACTTATTTATCAATCAAAGAAAAGGATATATTTACCATTTTTGTTAAGTAGTAGGAAGCACTATCATTTGATAAGATCAGAGAGAATTCATTTCATTATAAATTTCCTGGCTTTGGAAAGAACTCTTGCTCTTAAAATGGTATTAAGTTTTGGAAAATGGCCAAGAATATATTTTTAAACCTAGGAAATATAACAGCTAAAAACAGATAATAAAGCTTAATGTAGACTAATGCTTGACTGTATAGCCAAATGAGTAAACTACAACTGAAATCAGATGCCGTTCTTCATGAAATGGCTGCATAAGTAGGCTCAGTGCACAGGCAGATAGATGGCACTCTATAAATTCTTAAAAACCACTGAATTTTCTATTGACAATTAATGCCAAGCTTATTCTTGCTATGAAGAAAGGCTTTGACAAATGGCATACTCTTGGATGTCACCAGTGTCACTTGCTTTTCATGTAAAATGTAATAGCAAAGCACCTATTAATATTCACCAAAAATATCTGCAGACATTGCTCACTTTTACCTGTTTAGATGATTCCTAAAAATATCCAGGACTTTGAAATATTTGAAAAAGGGAATAAAATGTTGCAGGGTTTTATAAGTGACTTTTATTATAAAATTCATCAAAAATATTCATATAGTTTTCTGATTACATTTTAATATTATTTCCACATAAAGGTTTTTCATTGAGGCTATTGCCTCAATGATTCTCTATGATATTTTATTAATTTATTTTTCACTGGGTTACATACTAAATGTTGTTACTAATACCAATGCTATACAAGAATCATTTATTCAACACTCACAGAGACTGTTTGAAAGTTATTTTAATGTCTCAATTCAAGAGATGATACTACCCATGAGTTATAAAATTTATAAACAAGAAGTTTATATTTTTGTTTTACTATATAAAGTATTTAGACTTTATATTTCAGAGATAGTAAATTTAATTCTAGGGACATATTTTGAGAGGGTGTCTAAAGATATAACACTTGATAAATAAACACTAGTTGTTTGCTGGCATCAACACATGGGTTGAAAGCTGTTTGAAAGTTATTAACATGTAGTGACAAATAACAGTGAAAGTAGACTTTATAGAGGAGGAGGAGGAAGAGTTTTTGTCATTAGCCTAATGATAAGTCCAGTTACTCTTTGAAGAGCTTTATCAAAGATTGAGAGTAAAAGGGCAGCACATTAATTAAATTCTTGGAGCTATTAAAATAGTATCAATAAATAAAATGTATCAGTCCATATCTGGCTCAAACATGCCTCATCCTTTAATACCAAAGACAGTGACAATATCTGAATTTCAACCAAAGAGTTCTGGAATCATATTATGAAATATATACTGCAACTGCACCATATATTTAATTATTTAGAAAATTGGCACGTGTGACTTCTTGCTTAAGTTCTGTTACTCTCTTTGCATGTCTTTACATGGTTTTATTTTTAAGTCTCTGTTCAAAAAGCATTTTATAATGTGAACAAAGCAATATCAGGCAGATAATCAAATACAGGCATCAACTGTGGAACTCATTTGTTCTGGGCCACCAGCTTTTCTTTATAGCCAAGAGCTTTGAACTCACTTTGAATAGATGGCTTTGCTTCAGTCTTCAAAAGAACAGTCCTGACTACAGCTAATAGGCTTGGGAAGGCTCTGTTGAATGCTCTAGAGCAAGATTAACAGCTAAGACCCAACCACTGATAATGTGAATCTGGCCTTTCCTTTCACTTGTAAAATTTAATTTCTGTTGTTTTTCTGGAATCTATCTAGAAATCCTTTCTACCACTCTCTATTTCTCTAAAGTTAAAGTCTCAGCTTCCTTAAGATATGGCCAGTTTTTCAGCTGCTATGGTCTGACTTTTCTCTTGCTTTTAGTAGTAATTCTTCTTCTTTCCCTCTAGGAACTCAGTTTTCCTTGTTTCTGATCACAGCTTCCATTGCACGAACAGATCCTTCTGATAGTGTTTACGTGGCTGTCTCTCTTTTCCCTGAATATAAATACATACAGCATTTCCAACCTTACGTCTCCCTGTGTTCTATTTCCCCACTGTTTAGGAAACCCTACTATCCAATAATTCTAATAGCAATAGTTTGTCATCACAAATGAGAAGCATATATCCATAGCTGTAATTAGTAAATAAAAGTACAAAGAAATAAAATTCTTTCCTAATTTTAATAAAAATATATCAGATAGCAATATAAAGTTTTATTTCATGATTATCATGAATAGCATTTATTAATTTAGGACAAAATATATTATATTAAAGAAAATAACTATTTTATAGTCCACATTATAATGCCCAGCTAATTGTCATAGGAGCCTCACACTTTAATTCTGTACTTCTATCTTAAGAGGAATGTTTGTCCCTGGGCATAAAGTATTTAGCAGATTTATTAAGCTCTGCCCTAGTCTCCCTTTCACCACTACCTAAATGCTCCTGGAGGCCAGTTCTTCCTTTCCAGATATTTCTAGATAAAAATCAGGATTCTCAACTCTTTTCTCATATCTTACTATACCAGAAAAACTTCTTTGCCTGCTCCCCAAAGTCTGAATTGTACATGCAGTGAGGTGCTAGGAAGCATTTTAATAGCCTCTTCTATAGGAGTAGAAGCTTATCCCATTAACCAATTTTAATAGCACAGATGTCCACCATGGCCAAATGCATGCTCCCAGAGAGACTTAGCTAATCAGGAGTTACATTATGTGAGTTATTTATTGCTGGATACAAATGAATCCAAAACTTGACAGTATAAAAAAATGCATCTTTAGCCTTTCAGTTTCTGTTGGCCAAAAAATCAGGATTTCTCAAAAGAGTACAGAGTGTGAGCCGGGACTTTGGTCTCAAGTGAAGGCTCAACTGAGCGAGTGCACATTGTTAAATTCACTCATAGATTGTTAGACAAACTCATCCTCTTAAAAGCTCATCTTGGCTGCTTGTTGCACACTTGCTGAGTTCTCTAGAACTCTCAACTCCTTGAGTAAAGAGCAAACAGGCCTAATATGGCAAGTATCTTAGCTCCCTCCTATACTGAGTTTCTCAATGTTCCTATCACCCTATGTCCCAGAAGAAAAACACCATGCCCCAACAATAATATTGACTCCTGTTCCCTACAAAATGACACTGTCCAAATTTTTAATCTGAATGTGATCATCTAAACTTAAAGATGACTTTGAAGCCCTGTGCTAAATTTTTCAAGTTCATTCCTTTAATATGATGGAACTACCTAATTTAGTTCACCATTGTTAACTTTTATTCGGCTTTTGCTACGAGTCATTCATTACATCTCTTTCTTTTAAAACATTGTTTGACCTCGTTTAAGTCCACTCCTCAGGTTCTGTGATTCAGCACTTTCTGTAGTGCACACTACATCTCTCTGCCATTCTTTTGTCTGTTTCCTTCAGGGCTTCTTCTCCCTTGGCTACTTCTTAAAAGTTGATTTTCTAAGGACTTCATTTTTGGCCCTTGACTCATCCCACTCTTCATACACTTTGTAGGTTCTGTTTACTCCCTAGAAGCTTCAAGCTCTTCAGGTTTCACTCAGGCAAGATTTCATCTCTACATTTAGCTCTATTCATACCTCCTTATATCTTTCTTTACCATAACTGCAAAATGGAAAACACAGACATACCCATGAACTGGAATAAATAAGTTTTCATGTAATTCTATTATGACATCCTAAAAGAGGCACAAACAATCACAGCCAACAATATAGATTATTCCCAAGATCTTTATAGTAAGTAGAAGCTACCAGATGAAAGCGGCTGCATATCTTGATTATATTTACATGGAATGTACTTTAGTTTAACTCTTCAAAGGATAAAAGTTTAAGAACAGAAAATAGTATTTTCCATGTGCTACAAATAGGCAAAGGAATTTTAAAGGAAAATGATATTTAGTAACAGAGGAAAATTGGCATATTCAATATCTTCATTTGGATGGTAGATATAGAACTACAGATATTTGTCAAGGCTCATAAAACCAAGCCTTTGTAAAGATTAATTTTGTCAAATGCAAATTATACCTTAATAAGACTGATAGATGCACCAAAAATTTGAATATATTGTCTTCCTTTCCTCAATCTTTGTCTTATGTTGATATTCTAAATGTCATTTCCAATCAATTCCCAGCCACAAAAAGAAATATGTAGTTATCTTTGATACATCCTCTATTCTAGCATTTTACACCTAATCCTTCTGAGATTTTAAACCTTTAAAATATAGTTCTAAATTCCTTCTTTCGTTACAGTAATCAACAAAGTATAGACCCACATCTCTTCTTGCTAACAGTAGGAAAAATTTATTTTTGTCACCTCTGGAATACCAAGATTTTCTAGGCACCTTTTGTCACTAGGATTCCTCCCTACATGTCAAAATTAATATAATTCATATTTCTTTTCCTGAAAAAAAAATGCTGTTTTCATTACCTAGATTTACTGATGTTTTTTCCGTATACAATTTCTGAAGCAAAGCAGATGATTATTAATTTCTTAAAAACAATAATAAATTTATGCTATGTTCTCCCAGTTCTAAGCTCTGGAGAATTGTGGGCAAAGCTACATGTCATCCTATGCATAGAGTGTGTATATTTTAGTGAAGGATCAGAAATGAATAGATATCTGCTAATGTAGAAGTACATTTATATGTAAATTGTCCCATCTTTTCCTCTATCGATAATATCTCCTTTCAAATGCAATTTACAGTGTTCTGGGTTCTAGAACTTTGGACTGTAAATAAAAACCATCAGAGTAAAGCAAACCAATGTATATATAACCCGAGATTATTGGCCAATGATTCATACAAACTTAAAATGTAAATGTATGTCTATGAGACCATCTGTGGATGTTCTCTTTTATCAGCTCAGACATACTTCAATTTTCATGTTTGTCTTTATGGATAGATCACAATTATCAGCAACATTTTTAGGAATAGTAAATATTTTTGGAACACTAAATACACCCCCAGCAGTTACATGTATATTTTCCTGTTTTATTCAAAACTCCCATTGAGCAAATAGCAAATGTCTATGAATCCTAATTCTTTAATGAATCCCTGCACTTCTTTGCCTTAGATTGTTATAGAACACTGGGATGTTAAGTGTTTACATAATATATTGTCAAATGTCTCTAGTTCTAGCCCTGAGGAGTGAGTTAGATCACAAGGATAAGGACAACTTTCAAAGTAAAATTCCACATGTGCCTTAGTTCATCACACAAGACCAGATAAGTATACAATATTATTACCTGGGGATATATGCAGGGGTTAGATAGATAGGTATTTGAAAATGTCTCTGAATAATACTTCATCATTTTTCTAAATGACATAGATTTGACCCTAATGTGCACTGATACTTTGGAAAAAGTAGAAAAGTATTTCTTCCATTTTTACATCAGGAGTAAAACTTATTAATTTCTTTTATATGCAACAGTTGAATTTTCTTTTCCAAATTGTTTAACTTATATGGCTATTCTTTGCACCATCCATGAAGATTAGTTGATTAACTATAAAAGCATTTATAAGCACTTCTACAATTAGATAACCATTGTAATGAAGGGATGATAGAGATTATGATCAAAAAGCAAACAGTCTTTAGTCTCAATTATTTTAAAGTCTAGTCAAGAGGTCATATTGGTTAGATAGTCATACTCATGATATATATTTATTAATTGATATAGATATCTGAAGGAAATAATCCCAGTTTTACAGGAAAATATATTACATATACCTTATTTTTATTAGATTAGAATCAAGGAAAGTAATTGTGCTGTGACATTAAAGCTAAGTGAGTTCACCCACAAAGAGGGAGAAAGAAGGAAGTATTCATGATGGAGAAAGAAAGCATACTTGAGGTATGATTAATCCATTAGAGCCAAAGCACATAAGATCAACAGAAGGGAAGCAGATACCCACTGGGACACAAGAGACATTACAAGTAGCAAAGGACCTTCCTGATCACTATAGATATTTTTGCCAATATCAATTTTACTAATATCAATGTGAACCAATGGGCAAAACAAAAACATATGATATCTTCTGCTTGGCAGCTCTGCATTGTAGGCAAAAGATAAGGGAAATTCAGAATATCTTGATAATAATGGAGAAAAGAAAGGAATTAATTCATGAACTATTTGATAAGGAAAATGGATAAAACTTGTTATGGCAGATGAAGGAGGAAAGAAACCTTGATTTTTCCATGCTTTTTGTTTGTTTATTTAAAGCATATTTTTCTAAAGTAGAGACAAGTGTGATAATAGCACTTCTACACTGAAATCTGATAACCTTGAGACATTTTGTCAAAAAAAGCAATGTTAACTTAGCAACTAAGCATTTCTATCTTAAGCTCAAAGAGAATTGAGCTGATCATTATCTAGATATCATCATTTTATACATGGTAACTAAGGTCACATCATGAGTAAGTCTGCCTAAAAAAAAGTACCAAATAAGACTAGAAACCTCAAAATAAGGTGTAAGAAACATAGCTAGCAATAACTACTTGATCCTGAAGAGAAAATGCAAAGAGGTAGAATGGAGGGAGGAGAAAATCCAGGAAAATGTGATATTGAAAAGGCCAAGGAAGGAGAGACTCTTCATAATGATAAGGTCAAATCAGTCAAGTAACGCTAATAGATAAAGTGCAATGAGCATGAAGTGTACTGAACATAGAACATGGACCTGATTACTGAGTAGGGAGGGCTTGCTACTGAAGTACAGGTTAAGGTAAAAATGACTGAGAGCAGGAAATGAAGAAATGCATAAAACGAGCACAAATGGCTCCTCCAAGAGGCATAATTGCAAAAAGAAACTAGATTGAGAAATTATTACACAGTGACAAAATCTTTGAGGTCAGGCTTGAGAGGGGCTTTGTCTATCTTAATGATATATAACTATATGTGTGTATATATAATATGGATAAAACTACATATGTACATGTACATATGTAATTATATAAATACATATATATGTAAGAGAAACAGAAAGGACAGGTGTAAAAAATATAGGGAATGGGGTAGTAATAGAAAGAATCACACTGATAGTGAAAGATTGATAAGAAGACAAGACACTGAAAAGCACAGCTGGATGATTTAGTGTCAGGTACTCAGTGAAATTCTGTATCACCAGAGAGTGAAAGATGAGCGATTGGGAACAGATGCAAGGAGATTGGTAGAAGAACATTTCTCTGCAGCTTCTACATTAATAAGCTAGAAAAATCTCTTTGCACGCTTTCATGGCAATAGTAGAAATCTGGCAAACTTTTTGTTAAGAATAGATAATTCTGAAGGCACTTCCATGGATGGATCTCTGGCACAACTAAGGACCAAGCTGAGATTATCAATTCAGAAGGAATAGAGTTAGGAACTTCTTTTGTTGACCACCTTCCTCCAGAAGGTACTTAGAGAGGCATGGAAGATGATGATAGGGTTTATTCTGTTTGTAGAGTTGTTTTTTTTCAGTAAATGTAAGACAATAAGAAACATAAAGAAGTACACAATGTTGAGAAAACTATACATGAATGTTGGATTGTGAAAGAAAGTAAAGAAACAAGAATGAAGAATTAGTTAAAACTGAAAGATGTTAAAAATATTTTCAAGTATGGAGACCCTTAAGTTATATATAGTGATTATGGGTATAACAACACATGTGTTCTCTTTAATCTATGAAGTCTACAAGCAGTTTCTCTTCTTATAGAATAAACTTACAAGTGTGTGGGAAGCCTATCAAGGATGGACAATACAAAGAATTTGAATGACCATTGCCAGAACTCAGAAATAATAATATCTCATGTTCTAAGCACATACTGGAGTAAAAGCAATTCACAAGAGCCTGTTCTATATCTTATGAATAACTAGTAGAGAAAATCTAGTATGCTCTAAACACAAAGAAATGATAGAATGTAAATACTACTCACCTTGATTTGATCAGTATATGATGTATGCCTGTACTGAAATAGTACACTATAACTCAAAAATACATATATTTATTATATGGCAATGTTTAATGTTTGGGTGAAAATGCAACCACTTTGATTTTCTTATTAGATACTGTAAATATATTTTATCATATTTTCAAATGTATGCAATGAGAGTCATAAGTAAGGAAAATGAAATCAGAAGTATAAAATGACATTAAATTATTACATGTCTAAAAAAGGAGACATGTAGAAGCAGGCACTTTAATTAATGAGATTTCAAAATAATTTTTGAATGGTGATAAAGTGACTGTGGTAGAATATGCCTGAAGTAAGTTAAACGTATACATTGTTAAAGATAAGAAAGTAATGAAAAGGAGCAGTCTCATGATGAATAGATTTCTACTTGAATGATGAAGTTATTCAGAATAATGGTGAAACTTGGCAAGAGAGGAAGGTTATAGTGGAAATGAACCTATTTAAAGTGTCTGCTTAACAGGACAGAAAGGCTGAGCATGCAGAAAACATTGCTGGTAATGCAAGGGATGATCAAGTAGCATGGCCATGAGAAGGCAGGCATTCCTAGAATTTGTAAAAGTGTTAATACAACCATAAGAAAAAACAGTGGCATTAGCTCTGGACTGACTCCAAGATTTAAGATTAGAAACAATGAAGAACCAACATCTGAAAACTACAGAGAAGGGAGTGGCAAAAGAGAGCTAGATTTTCTGTAAAGATAAAGAGACAAGTACTAATAAAAGATAAATACATAGGACACCATAGGTATAAATAGCATTTGCAGGCATTAAAGTAAACTATTCTAAAAACAACATAAGTAAAAGAACTACATCTATCATCATCATCATCATCATCATCATCATCATCGTCATCATCATCATCATCATCATGCCAAGTAACCCATAAATGCTGGTGAGCACAGCTTACCATTTGGAAAGTTTAAAAGCAATAAAGACACATACACAAAAATAATGATTAGAAATGGTATTGATGCAAGCATGGAATTTGAAGGTAACAACCAGAGTGACTAAGGCTCTTCATTGCCAAATGATATCAACTGCTGATGATACGCACACTGTTCAAAGTCAAGTCTGCACATTAAGACTAATCCTCTGCCTTTAGATAAATACGCACAGGCTATATCAGTAGATTGTCTAGGACACATCTGTCCTAAGGTGTATACATACAGAAATACATAGGTTTGAAAATAGAGGAAGAGTGTAATAGAACTCATGGAAATGATACTTTGAAGAAAATAATAGACACACGTGATAAAATAAACTATGCAACTCATGTGTCATGCTCTCAAGACAAACATAGCTCAACAGTGTTCATTAAACGTTAAGTTTTCTTAGAACTACAGGCAACTAATGACTACTGAGAGAGGGAGAATCATGCTTTCCCAGAGATGAGCCCCATAACTGATTATTCAATACAAAGTGACTGGCTGTGAAATCAAATCCACACAAGCAAAACTAAACAGACTCAGGAGGTTATATTTATATAATTGTGTGTGTGTGTGTGTGTGTGTGTGTGTGTGTGTGTGTGTGTGTGTGTAATAACCAAGAAAATGAGAATATCCTTTTTATAGGAGGGGAAGGGGTGACTAGGACTTGAGAAAAAAATGTGGGAGGTTATGAAGAAGGCAAGGAAGGGAAATGATGTAACTATATTTAAAAGAAAATTAAGATTTCAAAGAGAGTTTTGTATTACCTGCCTTTTAAAACTTAAGTATGATCATAGAAACATTTTCTATCTATATTTTTGTTACTGCACTATCATTTGCTTCTCAATAATACAGAAAACAATTGATTCATGTCTTTGGAAAAATTTTATTTGACTCTCAAGAAATAACACTGGTTTGAAGCTATTTAAATGTTGCCAAGACATCAGAATACAAAGATCATTTTTAAGAGCTAAATAGAATAGACCAAGTGACCAAAAGATGGAAAAATCACTATTGTCACAATCAGAAGTCATAAATCAATGTAATAGAAATTTAGGGCTTTAATCTTTATTGTATTTCTTGTAGTCACAGACAGATCATTTTCTGTACATACCATTATAGTTGAAACCAGTTCTAATGGAAATGGTAAAACAGAGAAAATACTAATTATCTTTTACTATTCATAAATATCAATAAATAATATACAAAATCACCATTCAAGAAAATTGTCACTGGTTTTCTAGTGACTACCTAAAGGTATAAGATTTTGCAGAGATATTTAATAATATATACTTGCTGAAAAATTTAAGACAGAATGTTTAACTATAAGCAAAAATTCTCTCTGGAGATCAGGATAAATGATATCAAAGTGCCACCCCTATTTGGAAAGTAATGATGCGTGGCTTGTCAGGTGGTTCTTCATCAAAAGACTTCCTTTAATATATTCAAATAAGTGGGCAAATATAGCATGCAAGAGATTCTAATTTTGTTAAATATGCCCTAAAAATAATACACTGTGTCATGGCAAACAACAGCAAAAAGGGAGTTTGATTCCCTTGTAAATGAACTACTAACCAATGACTATTTTATGTTTATTAAACTTTTAGTTAGCATATGAATAAATAGGTTTCAGCTTCATATCTTGACATATTTATGTTTTTAAGAAAAATTTCAAAAACAAAAATGACATTAAACTATCACAGTAAAGTATTACTTGGGGGATGCAACTATATATCAAAGTTATATTTGTTATTTTAATCTGATACCAATTATTTATTTGACTTGAAAGTATTTTCATTAAATTCTTGGGGGCTCTGCAACACTGTCTATAGGTAATAAAATGATGGAGGCAGGATATCCTTCTTAATTTAATTTATGGATGCCATGGCTCTGTGGGATTCCAGCCCTTTTCCTAATGCAGGTGATCCTCAACCTGCTAGCATCACCAGTATGAGAAAAATATGGGCAGTTTCCAAGAAATGGAACTCTTGAGTTATGTTCCAAAGACTGAAATACTGTCTGTTTCTTAAAATCTTATCTAAGGGCCTACAGCAGGATATGCATAAAATAGGATCTCCTACGTAGGCTGTAGTTCCCTACATTTCCTTGGATTGTACTTATAACTCACAGCATAGGTCTCTCATTTCTCCAAATCCTACTTAATGTGGACATTTAATTAGCCTCCTGAAAGGCATCACATTTTTTCAGGGAAGTCAACATTTTTACTTCTAGATCTGATTCTAGAGACTTTACTGCCATGGTATCTAGAGTCTTCCTTAGCATCTAATGATGCCAGAATCCCCATGATAACCTTGTCTCAGTGATGCTTGGCACTCTCAACAGGAAAGACCCTTTATTCACTTCTCCAATTTTCTTTTATTGTACATGCTGTCTCTCTAGCTGCTTGTGCAAATCTCACATTTTAATTTCTATACCATTACTATGATACTATATTGATATGATTTTTAACCCTTTAAAGGGTTACAGTAGTAACCCTTTACATTGAGGAATTTAGCATTTTCTAGTTTGACATCATGATTCACAAATAGCTTAGGATACTACTATAAACAATTGGTGGAATTTAATAAACACTTGCTTTGAATCTATTAATTAGTGTTATTTTGAAGATAATACAGGGAACAAAATTTCAGAAGTATTAAATCCTAAACACTAATCTTTAAATTGGAACGCCATACATAAAAACCATACATTTCAATTGTAACACTCCAAATCCATGTATCATGCACAATACATCCCTTATAATACTGTAGATATGGTGGAGCTAATTATTTCATAGAGTTGAATACCTAAAGTTTTTATTTTAATATTATCTCCAATGCTATATAATATCATTACTTTGCTATATATTTACTAATCATTTGAAAGTAATACCAGTTAACACAGTAAGTTAAATATCTTTCGAACATGCAGTACAATAAAAGAGTTGTATGTAAAGCCTTTTAACTTTTACTCTAGCAATGAAAAATTCCATTACTTTGATTAGAACTACAGTAGTAAACATCAGAATGTCCTTTGCTATACACCAATAGCTATTGAGCCTCCTTTAGGAAAACAATAAACTTGCCTTCAACAACGGTAAAGTTAGCTGTTTTGAATTTCAAAATGAGGATCTGGCTTCCTGTTAAGGGAGGGTATGGCTAGCAGATTCCTAGGCCCCACCACTCTGCTTTGCTCTTTTGAATTTCCCCTTATGCTGTCATTCTATCCACATCCTTGAAGGCTGTATCTGACACTTGCTACTGACCAGCTGCTTAAGGACTCTTTCGCACATGCCACCTCAAGGAGTCTCTTCTGCAGTACACCAACAGTACTGTTCTGAAGAAGTATCTGCATTTGAAACCCAATTATAAAAAAAATTAAGGGAGACATTAAGAATCTACTGACTTGACATATCAGGAACTGAAAAAAAAAAAAAAA
>NW_022196915.1:72075800-72080435 GCF_008632895.1 Mastomys coucha
AAAAAAAAAAAAAAACAGAAGAAGTGAAGTCAGGACACTGCTATAGAAAGACCAGCCAAGTGGCAAATGACTGATTAATATACTCTATGGACTGCACCAAAGGACAATGAAGACAAGTGAATAGTAGAAACCAAGAGCTGTGATTGAATAAGTGAATGAGTGACTGGATGAGTGAGTAAGTGAATGAATGAATAAATGAATGAATGAAAAGAAGAAAATCCAACTGAGTAATGGTGTGAGTACTTGTTTTTTGTATTTTGTGTTAGTGCTATGGAATAAAAGAATAAAGCAATTTTAAAAATATGTGCCTAATTCAATCATTGTTTGTTATGATGTAGATATATGAAGTTTATCACTGTTTATATTTCTGTGTAAAGTTTATGCAAATTTTCAACTAAAAAGAAGTCTGCTGTTGAAAAACCCAGGCACTGTCTTCATATCATCTTTTTACCTCAATACCTTCAAGTCACCAACTCCTCACAATAATGGCCTGTGCTTTACAGGAAGAAAAGCTCATTTGATAGTATTTATCCTCTTGACATTAAGGGAGCCAAAAGAAGTGAATTTCTACAAAGAAGGGATTTTTTTTTTTTTTAAGATACAGAGCTATTAGTCAAAGAGAATGAAAAAAAAAGAGACCTAAGTTCTTCAAGGAAAAGTGATTAAAAGCATGACAGAGAACAGTCTAAAGGGAATAAATGATTCAAACAAGGCTGGAGTGTTAAAATATACATCTAGAAGGATTTGACACCTAAATTTCTAAAGGGATGTGATGATTTTTAGAGACCTCAGGCTAAAAGTTGGTAATGAGAACTTCTCAGAGGCAAATGTCAAGGGGAAACATTCAGTCATTAATAAAAAGGAAATTTGTATTTGATTTTTACTTAGTCATACTTATTTAATTTTCCTAAAGGAAAGAAATAATGAATTAAAACTACAGAAATGAAAGAAAGTAATGGTTTGTACCAACTAAGTAGAATATTTACATCCATTTCCCAAACATGGGTGTACACAATTCGCTTTCAAATCTGACATTAGCAGTTAACCCAATGTAATAACAAAATGTACAAAAATGACAAAGCCACAGTTCTCTCTGCCTATAGGTCCACTTGGTACAGAAGCAAGCAGGAAACCAGATGGAAGCCACGGAGATAGTGGGAATCAGGAAAGACCTTACACATATAAAAGAGGCCATTATTTCCAGCCAACGAGTCAAGAGATGGCCATGATGACAGTCCTCCACTGCACACCACTGGGGATGATATCTGAAAGGCAAACAGAAATGATTATAATTTTAACATCTTTGGGTTTGTATAGTTGTGAAAGCAGACAAACAAAAAACATTGAAGAGTATGGTGAAGCAAGCATAGAATCCCAATACTCCAAAACTGGAGGCAAGAAGATCAAAAGTTGAAGGCCAACTTCTGCTATGTGGTGACACAGACCTATAGACAACAGTAATACATCTGGGAATAGCAGAAGAGGGAATTTATGGCCATCAGGCAAAGGTGGCAGAATTGGAAAGTAGGCTTAGGATGTAGTAGAAAGTGAAACTGGGCCAAAGAAAAGACAAATATTTCCCAATCTACATACTTAGTTATGCCCTTGGTACTATAACATCTGTGGGCAAGTGGGAGAATGGTCTACTAAAGAGAAAGGGTGTCTTGGTGTCTACTGAAGTGAGAATACGATCTATCATTTTCTCATACTTCACAGAGGTCACCCTTGGAATTACAGTACTTACGGTAGGAATCTTTAGATAAAATACCCAACTTCATACATCTGGAAAACAGATTAATTATGGCTTTTTAAATTCACTAGCTGCTGAGTTGCAGGGCTAAAGCCACTAATGAAACATATTGATGATAGTATTTGACTAGTCCTATCACTGTATTGTGGTATCTACACATTATATTGATCAGAGATCGGTAGTAAATAAATTGAATGCTTAATTTTAGTTGCAACTGAAATATATGTTTACTTATTTAACTTGCTATTGGAAACATAGATGCAGATAATCTAACTAAACCCAAATGTTTTATTTGAGCTATTCGCATTGTCATCTGGAGATTGTGAAAACTGTTTCAATAGCATTGAGGTTTAAACTTATGTATAGGTATATGTGTATATATACATATATATATATACATATATATATATCGACAGAAAAAGTGTTTATACTGCATTACTCTGTTTTTTATGGTAGAGGATGAATCTAAGGGTAATATGAAAAGTAACCACCTTTGGTGCCAGTTACCTTACTGCTAACTAAATTAAATGTGACTTTTAACATTTCTATCGAATCTAAGAAAAATCGATAGAATTTGTACTTGAACTGAACAATGCATTGAATTTATCATTTATTTCCATAGGTGATCAATATGATGTGTCTCTACTCATTCCACATTTTTGTCTAAGAAACAAGAAACTAACAGACAACATAGACATGTACAAAAAATGCACATGGACAGTAAAGCTTAATGGATGCACTTGCCTTCTGAATACATTTACCATATTGACAAAACAATGCTATTTTCTTCTACATGCTTAAGGATGGAGGCTAAGAGGTAGACCTGATTCTCTGGAAGTTAAATCAATTCCTGCTCTGAGGGACAGCAGTCTTTTTTGGCAGTTTTGGTCACAGATCTACTTCACATGAATTATTCTTTGCAGTCTCTGAATGACTATTTCCACTCCTTCTCCTGCCCTCCCTCCCTGGTGTGTGTGTGTGTGTGTGTGTGTGTGTGTGTGTGTGTGTGTGTGTACAGTATTCATCTCACCTTTATAGCACACTAGTCTACCTGTGTCCCACATCCTAATCTCATGATACAGCATAAATTCCAATAAGCCTCCTTCAGACAAGTTTATTGTGCCTAGTTGTGATTTACTCCTGAACTGAACATGAACAAGTATACTCAGCCAATTGGTAGCAATGCTTTAGTGACCTTTGAAATACATGTTCAGGTCGCCTGAAGTCCCCCACATCTCCAATGGAGAAAAGGTGCCAAGGAATTGCTCTCAACACTCCCTTAAGCACAGATTCCCCCTTTTTTTCTATGTCAGTTTAGGTATGTTGTGACCTATACATCTTTCAGAAGTTTTCTGACTGACAACATGGTAGCATTTGGGGAAAGGCTTGTATATATGAGCTAACAACTAAAAGCAACACTTCCTAAAAGATGAAAGAAAAAAAGGTAGAGAGATGCGTGACTGCATATTTCTACGGCACGATGGGTAGAAGACTGTTTGGAACCATAGCATCCCATGATAAAAGAAAGGATTTTCTGTTCTTAGTCAAGCAAAGCCACAGTCAACCAGAGCATACCAGACTTGCTCAAAGGCTACACATAAGCCAACCTCAGATGAAAAACAGTACAGGTGTCACTGCCCTGCTTGAAATGTTGACTGCCTTAGCTGTGTTTATCCCATAGGACTCAGAATGACTGTTATGGCTACCTTGCAGGCAAGATTGTAATTGCAATCAAGGTGGTTTGGACATGTATATATGGAGCTGGACAGTCTTTCTTACTTTTTCCTTCAAGGGACATATACACCCCAATAGTCTTAAAGTGTCTATTTTCTATTTGCACTAACTCATATACTGTTGTTATCCAAAACCTGTGATAAATGTTTACACTCTTCTATTTATACTTATGATGCATTTATTTAATATGAATTCAGAATATGGCTCTGTACTGGGTACACTTCTAGATCCTTCAGAAGCAGACATCGAAATAATAGAGAGGAGCTGAAGACATCTCAGTAATCAAAAGTGGTTGAAACCCCACAAACTGAGATCTGATTTACAGCACCCATGTGGAAAGTCAAGTTGGCTGCCCAGGCCTGTAGCCTCCAACACTAGAGAAGAAGATAGACAGAATATGATTGCTCACTGGCTGGACAGCCTAGCTGAAATGCAAGCTTCTAGTTCAGTGAGAGACCTTGTCTGAAGGAAACGGAGAAAAATAGAGGAAGATACTTAAAGGCTGGGCCTCACATGCATGCTGGCTGTCTTTATCCACATACTCACATTCATATGTGTTCATACAGCATACACACACACACACACACACACACATCCTACTTCATATGTATTTCAGTAAATACACATGCACACACCAGAAATAAAAGGAGCAAGAATAGAATCCTTATCCCAGGAATTTTCTCTGGATCTGCAGTTTTGATGATTAAAATATAACTGATGACTGTGGAACTACTCCTTGGTAGAATTTTCTATGCATTTATTTCTAAAACCATTTATTGCTCTTAAAGGATGCAGTCAACTCTACAGAATCGATTCATGGTCTGGTAAAGAAAGAAACCAAGGGACATAAAATGAAACCATCCCAGAACATATCCTATTCCTTCTGTATTCTGGCTATGTGATTGCAACATGTTTCAGTTTAATGGGTACTCCCTTGGCATGGGCATCTTAGCATTTAAATTTTTATAACAATTCTCTATTCAGAGAGTCATGTGAAGACCACTTGATATGCCTTGTAAAATAGAAAACAGAATACTTTCTGGTATACAGATATCACTCATGGATGCTATTTCAATCAATATAATAGGTTATCATAAAAATGCTCTTATTAGATGCCAGTCATGTGATAAATCATTTCTTTTTTTTTTTTT
>NW_022196915.1:72081789-72082162 GCF_008632895.1 Mastomys coucha
TGGTATAGCTGGGTCCTCCGGTAGAACTATGTCCAATTTCCAGAGGAACCACCAAACTGATTTCCACAGTGGTTGTACCAGTTTGCAATCCCACCAGCACTGAAGTAATGTTCCTCTTTCTCCACAAGCTCTCTAGCATCTGCTGTCACCTGAGCTTTTTATCCTAACCATTCTGACTGGTGTGATATGGAATCTCAGGGTTGTTTTGATTTGCATTTCCCTGATGACTAAGGATGTTGAACATTTCTATAGGTGCTTCTCAGCCATTTGGTGTTCCTCAATTGAGAATTCTTTGTTTAGCTCTATACCCCATTTTGTAATAGGGTTATTTGGTTCTCTGGAGTCTAACTTCTTGAGTTCTTTGTATACCTTG
>NW_022196915.1:72085538-72093018 GCF_008632895.1 Mastomys coucha
GGGCCTGTGCCTCCCAGCTGGCTGCTCTGGTCTTAGAAACTCACTGGAGAGAAGATGGCAGCTCTCACTGGAGACTCTGGGTCAAGGCGGTCCCTGGAGGCCGTCCCTCCACTTGCAGGGAAGGGGCAGCGAAGGTTGCTGATCCACCTCTGTCACTTGGAAGCTGAGATGATCCTGTCCCTGCAGCCCTGCGGCTCCCCTGAGACTCGTGGGGCCTGTGCCTCCCGGCTGGCTGCTCCAGGCTTAGGAACTCAAGGGAGAGAGAACGATAAATCATTTCTTATTTTGAAATAATAGAGAATAGAAATCTTTCAAAAATCTTTGAGCATCTTATGACAACATTCACTTTGATTCCTCATACTTTAAGTAATATTTCACAATATAATTTTTTGAAATGTTTGCAAGTAAGTGGCAGATCATGCTCAGTTATTTCCACATTCTTTGGTATGAAAGCTGAAGAACACAAACATCCTCCCATATACTAATATAAGAGTTATGAAACTCCAAAACACACAATGCTATAACACTTTGCATTACTTCTCAGCCTTCCTAATATTTGATCAATTGCCCAGCTAATATCACTGTTTTTGTAGTGAGTGAAAATAATATCTATAGTCCAAATTTCAGTCCAAGATCATACATTTCATTCATTAGTCATACTTATTTATTTTTCATTAACCTGGAAATTTGTATCCTCCTTTCTTTGTCATTCTAACCTTGACACTTGAGGTGTGTACAGGCCAGTGGCTTTGTAGCGTTCAACTTTTCTTTGTCCACTATTTTCTCATAACAATATCCAGCTTACATTCTTCTGGCAAAGGTTATGTGAGTGATAGTGTATCCTTCTCACTTCATGACATGAGGATGAAGAAGAAATCGATTGTTAACTTAAGATGATTAAGGTAGTCAGCCAAGCATAACTACTAAATAGATACACATGATCATTTTTTAAATAGTAAGCATCCTGTGATGAGATCTGTTGAAGCTAAGCAAGCAAGCTTGCTGTTGCTAAGATAGCTTTCTGTTCACTGATTTTACTAAGGAATTCTTATGAAAAATATATATTGCACTGTTTTACTTGATTCCTGACAACATCTGGTTTATTGTCTTGTCTACATGCTTTTTGGGGAGTTGGGACTACACAGAATAGTTCAGTAGGATTGAGAAAGTCAAGAGATATAAAGTATAACATGTACTTTAGCCATAGTAAGAGTATGTTATTACCAGATATTTTTTGTTGTATTAGTAAATTATCAGGTCTTTCCAGAGGAGGGGAGATGAATAACATTGATATGGTACACGTTAATTTACTCCACTAGACTAATTAATTTACTCTACTTCATTTTACTATGCATGTGCCTTACACAATCATGATATATTTTACATTTGTACAATAAACTTTATTTTAAAAATAAATATTGCAAAGTCACACAGTAATATCCTGCAATAGTTATTAGATGTAATAATATCATAGTACTCATTAGTAACTATAAGTACATTTATATTTAACTGATTTATTCTATACTTACTATAAAATGTGTTTAATATAGATGTATAACATATAGATGCAATATTGAACATTATCATATGTAATATTAAGCACATTGAATCTTAACAAAGCTCATATTTTTCTAATAAAAATGAGTCCTTTACCCACCAAGAACAATACTAGTGAAATACTATTACTGAGTATACATGAAAAATGAAAAAGATGTATTTCTTCACTAACATTTCTTGAGGCACTGTTTCCTGTTCTTCTAAAGTTGCTTTGCTTCTAAGATATGTATGGATCTATTTTTATAGTGAAACTTTCAAAAAAGAATTATTTCTTTTTTTAAAATATTTTTGTAAACAAATTCATTATTAGCATAGTGGCACAAAATTCATAAAAGAGAGTTTTCATCTTCAGGAAATATATAGAGATTTTTTAAATTGCTATTTCATATGCTTGGAAGTTTTCAAAAACATAATTTATACTTTTGTTCCTCAACTCCTCTATATTTTTTGCTTTTATGATACTGTTCTAATTCCCAACACAAATTTTCTGAACAGTACAATTGAGAGCTCAGTGAAGAATAAGAATATTTGAAATTTTATTATTTTCTGATACTGAGAAATTTAGTTACTTGTTTGTTGTAGAAAGGTATTTTATTCTGATGCACTGAGTGGAAAATTATTAAGATAGCTGAACTACATATTAATTATTGATAAATTAAAATTTTAGCTTTCAAATATTTTCATTAAAACAAACTTAATTAGTCTCCATAGATGCATTTTCCTATTTATTTAGAGAAGAGATTATTTGGATAATAAAAAAAATAGAAAAACACAAATAACCCAGCAGCCAGGAGATCTAGTGTTCAGACTCAGCTCAATAGCAATCAGTCCTGTGACTGGGTACATTCCACAACCATTTCTTATATGATTATTTATCTGAAAAAAAGAAAGGGGGAAAACATGATTTCTTGAAGTTTCTTTACCTAAATTCCAGTTGCATTAGCCTTTTCTTGCTCCATATGTAATATTCTGATTTTAGTCCTAGTTTATTTGGGCTTATGGTCACTGAAGGATAATAGTTGGTCATGGCAGGAAGGGATGACAACATGGTGGCAGGATCAGAGAGCTGAAAACCCATATCTCAACCACAAACATGAAGCAGACAAAGCAAACTCCAGTAAGATAAGGAAATATGATTTCAAAGCCTCCCCCATAACACATTTCCTTCAGCATGACTGCATCACCCAAGCATCCTCAAATAGTACCACCATCTGCGAATCAAGTGCTCCTGCCTCTGGAGTACATTTATTCCAACCACCATAACATATGTGTATTTCCTTATAGTTAGTAAACATTTGCATTTGTCAATCAGAAATTCAATCCTTTTTAAAAAAATAGTAAGAACACATGAGAAGTATGAAATCACAAACACAAAAATCAGATGATTTTTTTTATTTTTCTTCCTGAACCACTAAGCCTGCATTATTGTAACAATTCTATAATTATAAAATTATTATATATTATGTATATATCAATTATACACAGAATTTCATATAGAATTATATAAGTATAGAATTGGCTTCATGAAAATGTGCTTTCATAGAGGATTGTATAAGGATCTCAATTTCCCTAACAATTTTCATGATATCAAGACAAATTCTGTCAAAGACTTTGTTCTTAAGTTAGTTTAGCTAGTATAAAACAATGCCTTCCTGATCTAGTATCTACAGAAAATATGAAAAATATCCAATTGCTTTACCACTGGGTCGACGGGGCTAATATTGTTCAGATCAGAGAAATTCATGAAGACATTGAGTACCCGTAACTGAGAATAAGTGGGCCTTACTCTAACCAGCCCATTTCACCTCCCATTCTGTTTAGAATGTGTTACTTTCTAATTCTTTGCTACTTCAAAGAATTTTGGCACTTCAAGCCAAGCATCAGAGAAGGCATTCTGGGTCCTGCTAACTTTTTTTCTCTTTTTTAGAGGTTTACTTGATGGAAAAATAGCGATAGATAGCTGTCAATCAGAAATTCAACACTTTTTAAAAAATAGTTAGAACACGTGAGAAGTATGAAATCACAAACACAAACACCCACCCAAATCATGAACTCAGTACCCAGATTAGTAAAGTGAATGACGGAGATACTCGACACTGAAGTGATCCACTTATGTTGAATATCTAGTTTTATCAAACATAGCATGTATCTTCAGAGTCAGACCACTTATCTCATGTAGACAGACTTCATAGCAGTTATTTTACTCAAATGCTGAAGTCTTTTCTATTTAGAGAAACTCTCCTTCCAGTTTTCCATCTTTGAGGTAAAGAAGCCATCCTTACTGACGACCATTCTTCTCTGAATGCTGCTTCATGAGTGACTGGTGAGTCACTAGAAGTGTCCAGAAAATCCTCATCACTCATCTGTTGGTGGGATATTTTCATGCATTGCTAAAACTGTACATGGATTAGTGCCTTGAGGCATAATAAATGCACTCTGCAAAGCTGTTTCATTGATACAATGTAGTTTTCATCTGGGTGAAGGTATTTGTAATCCTTCCAGGTTTTTTCTTTATTATTTCCTCCTCAAGGTGTTTCCAGTCTTCCATAGGAAACCGTTGAGATGTTCTCTATGATACATCTATATGTATTTTAAGAAGAGCACAAATGTACAGACACATGTCAAGGCCAAGGATTCTAAGACCTAGATGAGAGGAAGATGGACAGATAAAAAGACTCTATTTATTTTGTCTGTTTTGCCCTCTGTCCTAAGCTCTTTGTTGCCTCCTAAATAAGCAAAGACTATCTATTATCACAAACTAAGTCCTAGGGATTTTTTTGTCGACTTGGATGATGCTATTTTCTGAAAGTCATAAGTTGTGGGCCTTTCTTATCATCCTGGATGTTAACCTCATTGAACATCAGGTTTTAAATTTTCTCCCATTTTTTTTTCTTCGTGTTTGCACTCAATACCTCGTTGTCACTATACAGAGTTCCAAGACATATGTCTAATACCTAATGTAGTATGATCTACTCTCACACAGTTTTACTAATATCAGATAAAAATGTTGTCCCTATTTTACATGCAAAAGTGAGGAAAACTATTAGGTACACAAAACATCACAACTCATTGATGGATTCTAATTGGCCCGATTCAGATGTCTATGTCCCTTCTAGTAAAGAGAATGTTCTCATGAACATATTACCATTTGTACATTTTACATCTATCTGCAGTTCCTAATACATAATTAACCAAAATATACAAGGCATTGTGACTTTATTTCTTAGTTTGGATTTAATTAGGTTTGATGCTACACATGAATTATATAAATAAATAATAATTGTGTGACTATGTGTATAAAAACAAACGCTAAATTTTAGGATGTCTTAAAAAGTATTATTGATTTAACTTGTGTAAGAGTTGCAGTAGGTTTGACTGAGCCTTGCTGAATTTATCACATGTCAATTGAATTAATGCACTATGCAAGAAACTATGTGCTTTGAGAAGGCTCTGGGAATCCCCCTTTGATCTGAGGATTGCCATTTACCCATGCCTAGAAGGAAAGAATGATGGCAGAGGTGGTTTGGGGAGACAATGACCCCATTAATCATTATGATGCAGATATGGATTGTTCTTTGCAGTGACTCATTACAGGGTGCATCAAATAATAAACACTGACAGCTAGCTAGTAGTGAGTGAAGACTGACAGATGGTCAATAAATTCAGGACTGGCATATTTTTGTAAATTGATTGTAGGTTTGAAGGCTTGCAGCACTTTTTTGCCACAACTTTAAATCACCAAAGTTGTCTTCCAGATTAAGCAATTATAATTTAAATATGTAAAGTTCTAATCATTTGAGAATGGAATATTTATCACTCTCTTATGCTACTGAAACTTCCCAATTATTTTTAATGGAAAAAAATCAATTTTAGAGCTTATGCAAAAACTTGCAATGGCTAAATTTCAAATACTTTTCTTTCACGTCATGAAATATCTATAGTGGATATACATCCATATATATATACATATATATATATATATATACACACACACACACACACACACACATATATGTACATATATATACATATATATATAAATACATAGGCATAAAAGCATCTATAAAATGTTATTTTATCCAATCTAAATAATATTTAAAGCTAAAAGGAAATTAAATACATATTTGAAAAATGTGGCAGTGCCACAATACATTTCAAAAGTCTGGATTTTTTGCCAAGTAAGATGCCGCTACCATTGTTAATGTAGTTCCCTGTCTTATATCTTAAACTATACATTTTAGGTGTGAAGAGGTTCTTAAAGAGCATGCCTGGTCTGAAGCACTGAGGACCCCATTCAATAAGGCAACAAACCTGTCTGCTGTGTCTATGGTTTTCAGACAGTCTGCAAGTTGCTCTTCCATAGTTCTTCCTTTACAAAACACAAAACAAATTATAAAACATCTGTCTTTAAGAATGAAGAGAACTGAATCATTTAGCTTATTTTAGCATAGACAAGCATATGCTGAACCTCAGTCTTGTAATTAAATTCTCAGAGTATACTCCTTTTTGACATATATACTTATATACGTGTATACTCCCATTTATGTCCTGCTATCTGTCTCTTATGGATGGAGTTGTATCCCCTAAAGTGGTATGTCCACATCCTAATAAATTTGTATATATATGGTGAATAGCTTCTTTGTAGATGTAATCAAGCTCAAGATGAAGTCATGCTGAATTCAGACTTTCCTAATTCAATGTAATTGGAGTGATTATAGAGAGAGACAATACAAAATCATAGACACACAAGGAAAGGATGTGATGCAATAACAGACACAGGGTTGCATGCAGCCAGGAAGTAACGAGAGTAAGTATGTCTGTGAAGCATTACAAAGAATAGAAGAATTCTCTCCCCTAGGCTTTAGAGAACATAGTACTGCCAAAAACTTGATTGCAGACTTCTAACCTACAGAACTGTAAGACAATAAATTTCTGCTGTTTTAAGACACCGAGTTTGTTATACTTTATAACAATAGCCTTAAGAGATGGACATACTGTTCTTCCTGCTGTGTGCGAGGACTTAGGTTTGAGCTTTCTCTCCTTTCTGTTTTGCTCAGGTTAAAATAAAGTTCTAACAGGAGTGTATGGGCTGGGGAAGAATGAAGGGTCATATTACCTCTGCCCAGTTGGCTCCAGGGGCAATGCCTTTACTTGTTCCTTTCCCATGGAACATAGCTTCTACCAGTTATCAGACTTTGAAAACCACCTTGTCCCTTTTGCCCCTTGGCCTTGTGAGTGGCAGTTGCCCTCAGTCATTTTCTTCTGTGTGTCAGCTGTTGCACACCAAAGTATCATGAATCCATGAAGTGAGATAGTCTTCTAAAAGAACTCACATTTAAATGCAATTACATTAAAAATGATTTAGTTCATAAAAATTGTGTGATAGCATGGAACTGGATTGGCTTAAATATCATCAGACTAGAATCACTGAAAACAATGGTCAACAAGACATATATTAGCCCTGATCATAGGTAAAACACAGACATCATAGATGCCAGATGCTATGTCCAAGGGAGAAAAAAAAGGAAGGAAGAAAGGAAAGAAGGAAGGGAGGGAGGGAGGGATGGAGGGAGGGAAGGAGGGAGGGAAGAAGGGAAGAAGGAAGGAAGGAAGGAAGGAAGGAAGGAAGGAAGGAAGGAAGGAAGGAGACAAGAGCATTCATAGAAGCCTGGTACCTAATTGCTCTGGGAATTATGTACAATACATCTATGAGTATCACTTTCAAAAAAGCCTATGCACTTTGAAGTAAGGCTTAACTCACCATGTTACAGACACACAAAGTCATTGAAGGAGAAGCAGAGAAGAAGAAGAAGAAATTTTTCATTTCTTAATGAGAAAATCAGTATGTATAATCTACTTTTTCCTTTTTGTTTCTTGAGTTATAATAATAATAATAATAATAACAATATAATAGTATTATATA
>NW_022196915.1:72093028-72128204 GCF_008632895.1 Mastomys coucha
CAATAGACTAGATGACATGGAAAAAATTTCATAATTTTAATTTCCACAATAGTAAAACCAAGCAAGACATTAACAGGTCTCAGGGAAGCATCCTTTATAGGCATATGCAAATATTGTTTTTAAAATTTCAGAAGCATAAATTTTTCTTTATTTGACTTATGATTCAACTATATTTGTAAACTATTAACATAGAACATATGAAATATTTCAACTTGATGCTACCTGAACGTTTTTGTAAGATGTGACTCAAAGATTCACGTCCTTTCAGTATCATGAAAAATGAGGATAGTATTTCTGACACATTTTACTTAACCATAAAAGATAGTTTCCTAGGAAGAATATGGTAATGGAAATGTTCTTAAAGACAAGCAACCCCCAAAAGTATGGTACGAACTCTTTCCAAGGGTAGAGGACACAAAAGAACAGAAAGGAGAGATGGTGATCTTTTTCTTTGCATATTATCACATATGACTACAAAAGATGGAAAGCAAAAAGAAACCAGGATTTTCTTGGTTTCTTGGGAGTAAAGCCCTTTGATAGGTTTGGGAGCCTGGAAGGGGCACAACCTCCTAAACTGACAACTGCAAAAATGGTGGTACCACGTGTACACACAAAAATAATGTCAGGGAATTAATATTATTGAAACTACTTGGCCTTCCATGGATTCTGATAGTAACTGAGAGGTGAGAACTAGGCTTCCCTCTAGAAGGCATGGTAGTAAAGGCTATGAGGGCTGGTGTCTTAGATAAAAAGCCTAAGCAGAGCAAAATTTGGACTTAGTGGAGACTCATAAGATTCACAAAATCAAGGTACACTCAGAAGGCTGATTATTGCAGGAGGTAATGCAGGTGTTATCAGGCTTCTGAGTGCTGCAGGGAATGACATCAGTATGAACAGTTAGTGGGGAGAGCAACACAGCTGTTCAAAGGTGAGTGTGGAATCCAAAGAGTCCCACAGAGTCTCAGGCTTAGAGCAAAGTAATGTCCCCTTCCACTCTACATGAGACCTCAGAAGTTAGCATGTACAAGAAGAGGGTCTCTGAATCAAAATTGAGCTTTCTAAATCCTTCCCATTTATCTCATGTGAGAGTACCTTAGTATAGAAGAGATGAAAACACATTTTCAAGTCATCTATAATCCCAGGCATAGAGGTTATAAGAAATTTCAAATCAGTTATACAAAAATGTTTGCACTTCTGAGCTTAGTGAATGAATTTCTAGTCTTACCACATTGTCATACCCGTTTCGCATACATATCATAAAAGAAATATCACATTTCAGGACCACAAAGAATTTAACCATTGAACAGGAACAAACATAATTTGCATAAATTTCCATCTTACTCTTGAACAACAGATTCTGAAATTAATTTATATGTTTAACATGGTACATTATATGTGACAAGCAGTGTGAGCCCCAAGGCAAGCTGCCTTAGTCACAAACACCTTCCTCTTTCAGATAGCATGGGAACCTTGAAACCAAAGGCAAGAAAAGTATAGCCAGAAATTTTTTATTTTCCAGCTTACTGGTTTTTGAGTATAGTGAGTCATTTATAAGTTCTTTTAAGCAGAAATTTTGAACAGAAATTCCAAGCCAGCCTTGAGAAGTATACATTAGGACTGCAGCATTGAATGGTGAATAATTTAGGAATGTCATTTAACTTCTTTTTTTTTCTTTTGCTCCATTCAGATTTATTTTTAGGACCTATATGAATATTAGAAAGGTTTGAAACACTTAATATATTTTTGAGAATGTAAATCATCTACTGCAAAGCAAAGAGAGAATGAAAATGTCAAGTTGTTATCGAAAGTAGTAGCTGTGACACTGAGATCCTTCAAACTATGCATACTCGCCTTCAGAGGCCATTGAAAGAGAGCAGAAGCACATAGCGTTATTTCATTTTGAAAGAAGAAGTCTGAGTTTAAATTCTTAGCCAGTGTACACAATATGACAATGTATGACCCTCTCCCCATGTCAAACTCTTCTTGTGCACCCCTTCCCAAATTTATTGTCTCTTATTTGTTATTGCTCTATGTATGTATACACATATATGTGCATGTGTATACAATCTTCTTAGTCCACTTAGCATTTCACATGTGTACACATGTCCAGGGCTAACCCCTGGGGATTGGATAAGCTGTGCTGGACCTCATCTATGAGGACACTGATTTTTCCCCCTCTCATAAGCCATTGGCCATTGTAGCTATTTTCACAAAACCTATCAGTTCACTCAACTAAAAGCAAGACTGGAAATATTGCTACACCAGCAACTGTCTGTCTCTCCACATGTTTTCCCAAGATCCAAGTGCAATTACTGTGTTTTCAGAAGTGCACTGGCATGAAAGTGTTAGATGTGACAGGCAAAAACATCTCTACAGAGAAATGCAATGTTTTAGTTCTAAAATAGGGTGTGCATTTCTATTTCCTACAGCAAACGTTACAGCATGGCTTCCTATCCAGCCAGCATGACTACCCACAACCTCCTTGTAATAAATATATAATGAATGTCATTTGATCCATCTATTTCCCCCTGAGAGTTTTTGATGCATTTTGCACATGCTGTTAGGGGCAGTATCTCTGGAGTGTATGACATTATTGGTTTTTTTTTTTTTTTTCACTTGAAAAGAAACATTAAATAAAACCAAAGTTTAGCTGTTGGTATTAAATTCTGGTAGATTTTTGTTATGATGAATGAGGGATGGCTATAATTTCAATCAGAGTTTATTTTAAAATCCATTAATATTTGTTTCCACAGGAAACAAATTCCCAAGGAAAGAGAGCTTGAATTTCAGCAATAAGTAAAAAGTTGCAGAATTGTTGCCAGCCATGAACATGTTTTCAAAGTAACGTGGAGAACATGTGGCTAAGTTGGGTAGAGATTCTTGGCCAAGAAAACAATGGCTGTCCAGGAGTGGTGGCATGTGATTATTCTCAACACAGTACTGGGAAGGTGAAGGGGAAGGATGAGGATTGGAAGATCAGTCTTGGCTCTATAGGATATTCAAGATCAAAGAACACAAAAGCAAACACAAACAGGATTCCTTTACTCCATTTTCTGGTCTTTGTAGCTACACCTCCCCTTCTTCTTGAGCCCACACTGCTTGAGAAGTAAACAAATACATTGCAACTAAATTTCCCATAGCTTTGGGATAAACTCTACTCTAGCTGGGTAATTTAAATATTTTAATTTTTTTCTGAAAATTCATGTATGGTAAGTCACATTCACACTCTGAAATTTATAGTCTCTGAGTGGCAGTAATTTCTGCTTCTGCCACTGACTTACAGCTTAAATTTTTTTTTTAAATATCATGAAATTTAACACTGCTGCTTCTGGCATAAAGTTAATCCCCTCAGTTCTTTTCTCTTCCAGGCTTCTTTTGCAGATCTTCCCTGATTAAAGAACTGGAATGTCTGCACTTTCTCACACCTAAGTACTGCAGACTGACTACCAAAGAAACCTACAAGTAGAGGATATCAACTGTAAGGAATGAGAAGGTACTTGTTGACTCTCTTTGAATGACATGCTCTGCTATGCAACAGTAGGAGCATCAATAGCAAGGTATCCCTTTATTTTATTCACTATATTTAGTTTAATGCAGAGAATTATTTCCTGCCCAGGAATGTCCAGCTCCAATAGAGTATTTAGAGTTTCTAGAGTGCATGAGCCTATGAGAGCTCCAGCAGGTTTTAGGATTGAAAGAATAAATAAAATATAAAGAAAGGAAGGAAGGAAGAAAAGGAAAGGAAAAGCAGAAAAGAACCAAGAGAAAAAGTTTATATTGGCTTTCATTATTCCTAGGTAACTTACTTAAGTTCTGGTATTTCTTGATATTTCCTATGGATATCTATCCCTAATTCAAAGTTATTTCTTTTCGATTCTGATTTTATTTGGTAGGATTATTTTTTAGCTGCATAAAAGTTTATAAAATATAATTCCTGGTAAGCCTGTTTTGCTTTGTGTTATTGTGGCAACTATAGGGCTACAGTTGAGAGAGACTGCCCTCAATCAGATTCTCTACTTGTAATAAATTTACCCTAATTCCCTGAGGAAATTCATGTTTATTATTCTTATTCATTTTCAACCAGATGTGATGTGTATTTTAACTGACTTACATAATAGAATTTTGAGATTTGATCTTGGAAAGTTTTAGGAAAGCATCAAGTATGGAAACCTTTTTACAGCTCTAAAGTTATAATATTTTGTTTCTGTTATATTTCAATAACTATTAGAAAACAAAGGTCTAAAGGAACTGTTCTCCAGTTTGAATGGGCATGACATCTATATTTATGATTATTGACACATCACATTTTATACTGAATTCTTCCCTTTTCTTAGTGGGACATGAGTGCTATGTAAATATTTACCTTTCTGACAAATCTCTAGAAGATTCTGATGAACCTGTGAGCATCTCACTCTAGAAATCACTGTGGTAAAGAATTCCTTTATTCTGTGAACACAAACACATGATCAGAAACCATGAAATAAGTAAATCGTGGCTATCCAATGAGATAAACTGACTTTCCTATCTCCTTATACACATCAATGTTATATTTTCAAACATTGCTTAAAACTGATTCAGACCATAGCGAGTAGCCATACAGCCTGGCATTCTCAGATCTGTGACACACTTAGCAAAAGAGATGTCTGGCAAGATATCAACATTAGATCATTGTACCATACGCTGTATTTCCTCCAGCACACAATAGCTAGCAGTCCAGCTAACTCAATAAAAACAATATTAACGCTGTTACATTACCAGACAATCACATTCCCATTAGCATCAGCCTCTGAAAGGTATTCCCATGTTGGAAGTTAGCCAGACTCCTTCAGACAATCTCAACTTACAGCACAATGTAATTTGGCGAGGGCCATATGGCAATAAATATGGTTATGAAATACTGCACAAGTCTTTGCTCATTCTCCTTTATTACAGAAAGAAGTGAGCATCTAGAGACTGACTTAAGAAGAATACGTAATATATAAGAAGAAAAAAATATATGTGTGTATGTATATGTATGTAATATATCAGTATAATCTTTGACCCTATAGCACAGAAAAATAAACATGCTTTCTGAAATACAGTAAACAAGTATTTCTTCACTTGAGTCACTTTTAATAAACAAATACACGCCTATGTTCAGGGAGACATAATAAGCAGAAGAAAGAAATGAAGGGGATTTCTCATATGGTACAACTGCTCACATTTTCTCCCATGAAAGCAACTGCTTACACCATTTTTTTTATACTTTGTGAAATAAGAGAACTAATGCTGACTACATTAAAGAATTATTTAAGGCTTTATTGAATCCACAGTGAGGAATATTCCTATTTTTTTCTTCTTTGAGTACCTCAGCTATAAGGCAATAGTGGACTTCTCATAATAAGAACTAGCTTTTTCTCTTCTATGTTTCAGCATCAGCCTTCCAGTCCAACCACCTGCTCACACAATCAATGCCACTGCCTATGACATCACAGTAAAAGACACTTACCCCACTGACTCAAGAGTACTGTCAATCTAGAATCTCAATCTGAAAGCTTGAATTGCACATTTTATGATCAGCCAACTGTACTTAGAAGAGAGCCATTTTCTCATCTTAAATGTCAGAGTCCACTCTTGTCTTTTCACCAATAATAGAAACCTATCATTTTGTATATTAAATAAAACATTCCTGACAAAGTAGAATAAATTGGTCACTGTTTCTACTGAAATGAATTTCAAAGTTGGTATCACTTTCAGAAAAAAATCCAGAAAATAACATAATGCCCTTTTATTTAAGTGTTTTGACAAAGGTGTGGCTAAAGAATCCAAAATTAACAAGCATATATCCCACACCACCACCTTGAGGCTACTTCTTCCAAATATTTCTCTTTATTACGCTATAGATTTTAGTTATATGCTTATAGCAGATGTTGAATTCTTCTGCTAAAGGCAGAGAACCTTTACCTCCATTTTGTCAACAGTGAAAAGCCCCTACGATTTTTTTACTTCACAATCTTACCATTACTTATGCTTACCATTTGTCAATATGAGGGTTCTCAGTTCCTCGAAGATGGAATGTTCTTATTAACCCAAAGGCAACATTAAGTCAGATGGGTGTTTAAATTTGCATTTTCTCTTTGGCTAAATAATTTTTAAATGCCCATCATACTCCAAATAATGGGGCCTAAAGAGAACCAAGATTGTTTACCAAATAGTCCAAAGTATGGTTAATACTGTATTTTCCACCATCTTAAATACAAAAATGGACATGCCCTTACATCAGTAATCAAAAATTTTAACTCAAAATTTCCTGTAGCAATGCTTCCATCTGGACTGTGCCTGAGACATTCACTGTTTCTCTCTTCCCTGTTATAACAGTAAGGTTGGACTGGTTCTGTTTGGTTCTAAATGAAGGCACAAGAGAGCAGGTTTTTCAATACTGCATAGAATAGTAGTTGAAATGTGCTGATTTTTGTCACAGTATAGTTCTGATCTAATGAAATGAAAACCCAATGTAGATTTAAAAGTCATGGAAGGTTTTTATTTATTTGCTCTTTAGTCCTGAACATAAAATAAGAAAGGTAAGAATAAAATGCCCTTTTACACTGTTAAAGCCTTCAAAAAGGATAACATTTTAAATGTGTTTAAAATATAAAGAATCTGTATAAATATTTTTTTCTGCCTTCTCCTACCCAACTTTAATTGTGGTCATAGACAACCTATATTGGCAAACATATATTGCTTCAACCTCTGTTAAAGATTCTGCGATAGCCTAATGTAATTGCCTATCACACATTTCCATCTTTGTTTTCTGGATTTCCTGACTAGACCAATCAAAGCAGAATCTATTCCCAATGGCTCTAAAATATGCCAGTTCTTTTACATTCATCTTTGGAATATGGGAAGCAACATCACTTACTATTTGGCATTCATTGTATTTACCCTGTCAGAATTATCTACTAGTTCCTAAAGTTGCTAATTCTTTCATGAATATAACAATGTTATATAATTTGTCTCATGCACTACTGATGTTACTGCTGGGATTCCAGCTTTCTGTTCTCCACCAAAGAAAAGGGTTGAATTAGTTCTCCATGGCAGTGGCAAAGAATCTGAAAGAAGCAACTTGAGAAAGAAGATCTTATTTGGGCTCTCAGATTTAGAGCATCATCAGTCCATTACAGAAAAGGTACAGTAAAAGGAGCAGCTCTGCTCTGCTCTTGTCATACTGAGAGGAACATTTGTCAACTCTTCTTCACAAGATGGCTGACCAGGAAACAGAGAACACAGTGGAAACTTTCATAGGGACTTCCCTAGTGGTTTACTTTCATCAGCAATATTAAGTGATAAATTGTAAGTGCAATAAAATTTTGTTTAAATATGTATTTCATAGTAAAATAGGCATAGGATGCTTCTCATAATCTTCAAATTTTTATTTATTTTCCTTTCGTTGATATTATAAAGGGTGGCAAGCCATTTTTGCTTATTAGGGGGAAACCACAAGTTTTTATATGAAAGTTCATCAAAGTAATTTTGTTGCCTAAAATGACATTAAGAGTTAGAGGAAGGACTGAAGGAGCTGAAAGGGATTGCAGCCCCATAGAAAGAACAATAGTGTCAACTAATCTGGACCCCTCAGAGCTCCCAGTCAAAGCCAAAAACTAAGGCGTGAACAATGGCTGATCCATGGCCCCCAGCACATGTGTAGCAGAGGACTGCCTTGTATGGGATCAGTGGAAGAGAATGCATTTAATCCTTCGAAAACTTGATGCCCGAGGGCAGAGGAATGCTTGTGGGGGTAAAGAGGGGGTGGGTGGTCTGATGTGTGAAGCACCCTCTCAGAGGTGGGGGTATGGAATATGGGGTGAAGAACTAGGGGAGGGGGATCAGGAATGGAGGCAACTTTGGGAGTGTAAATAAATAAGATAATTTAATAAAAACAATTTAAAAAGAAAGATGTTAAGAGAAATGAATTCAAGTAGTATGGAAAAGTCATCAATGCACACAAATGTCACAACTAGACAAGAGCAAGACCGTAAGGCTTAATTAAAATCTCTACAAATCACATTGTAATTGTCATAAGAAATTTGAGGCTAACGTACAAACTTACTTGTTGCTTTCTGGCAATAGTCTTCTGATTGTTCCTCTTCCTTGATCTGGTGACCATGCCCTCCTCTCTTTAACATTCTTCTGGGATACTCTGGCCCTTCTCAGGAAACATGACTGTGCAAATACCATGAATCATATAATTAAGTTTGTTTTCTAATGACTCCTTGAAAATGCAGACAAGGGTAAGGGCGCTTGCTATCAAGTCCGACAGCTGGAGTCTGACACGGAAAACCCACATGCATGCTGTGGCACACTTGCATGAATGAACACACACACACACACACACACACACACACACATACACAGAGGGAGTTGAGGGAGAGGGAGAGGTAGGGAGAGGGAGAGAGAGAGAGACAGAGACAAAGATGGAGATGGAGACGGAGACAGAAATAGAGAGACAGAAAGACAGAGAGAGTGACAGAGAAACAGAGACAGAGAGTTAGAGAGAGAAGGAGGAAAGGGGAGGGATGGAAGGAAGGAAGAAAAGGGGAGGAAAGAAAAGGAGAGAGAAGGGAAGGGAAGGAGAGAGAAGGGAAGGGAAGGAGAGAGAAGGGAAGGGAAGGGAAGGGAAGAAAGGAAAAGTAAAGAAAGGGAAAAAACAGGTTCTTTCTGTGGAAAATCTCTTTCATCCTTTAGGAAGAACAGGCACGGGGAGCAATAGGAAATTAATTTCCAATCATTACATGTTCTGGGCTCTGCTTTCAGATATAACGCTAAACCATTTTAAAAATAAAATGATAACGGAGAATATTCTGAAGTCCTTACAATGGTATCTTTTAAGGGAAGTGCGGCAAATGGGGTTTAGGTAAAACTCCTTCCAAGTGTCCCTCAGCACCCCTGTCTTTTGAACTATTATATTCTCTGCTGAAACGTCTCCACTTATTAAAAGAGCCTCCTAGCCTATTTTCTGCTTAATAATGAAATCCTTCTGAGGTGTTCTTTTAACGGTTTCATGTCACTATGTGGAGAGAAGAGGGAGTCTAACTGAAAAATACTCTGAACTTCTGAGCTCCAACTATAATCATTTGAGCAAGCCCTGGAAGGCAAGACAAACAAATCTGACACGAAGAGGGAAATCAGAGCACATACAATTAAATATAGAATTTTTCTATTAACAATTTGTACAACAGCATTTCATTAATTAACAATAAAGTCGTAAAAATATTCTTAGATTACAACCTAGCAATAGACAAAATTAACCCCTTTTATGTCAGGGCATTTTATATGTAAACACATGTAATTTTTTTTTCTTTTTTTTTTTTTTTTTTTTTTTTTTTTTTTTTTTTTTTTTTTTTTTTTTTTTTTTTTTTTTTTTTTTTTTTTTTTTTGAGACAGGGTTTCTCTGTGTAGCCCTGGCTGTCCTGGAACTCACTCTGTAGACCAGGCTGGCCTCGAACTCAGAAATCTGCCTGCCTCTGCCTCCCAAGTGCTGGGATTAAAGGCGTGCGTCACCACTGCCCAGTGATATTTTCAATATATTCACATGTAAAGTTCACATTGAGTAAGATTTTAGGTCTCTGTAACAGTATTGGTAATTGAGCCCTGAAGTTTTTATGCTATACAGAAATCATAAGAACTAATGTTCTAAACTTAATCTCGCAACCCATTGGTATTATCTTTCAGAAGGAAATGGGAGGGGCAGACAAAGAGGGTGAAAAGGGAGAGAGCCTAATTAGAAAATCTCTTTTGAAGGAAATAGCTTTCTGAACTTTAAAATTAAATAATTTTGTAGAGTGAGAAAAAGAAGTGTCAACTAAAATTAACAGATGCTCTTGTTAAATAACATGGGTATCATAACCCTAAGCACACACATATTCTTTGGGCTGGAATAAAGAACATGACATTACACAGTAGTGTAAATCACTTTTAAAAATTTAATGTACACAGATTAATGAATCTCAAGAAAACATGCCCTATTCATTGGAAAATTAATCTGAGATCGACTTTTGTTTCCTGCCCCTTTCTTAAGAAAGAAAAATCTGAAATTTAATCTTAAATGTTTTTGTTGAAATACATATAGCTCCTTGGAATAATGGTTAAATAAATATGTGTGAGTCTTAATTTTACTGACCAATTAGAATGTTCACCATTGTATTAGAATTCCCATTAATTACCCATAAACACATACATCTTGTATTACATGTTCTTGTGTGTTCATCTCTACTTACTACATCTAAAATAGTCAAGATAACACTACCCCCATCTCTTTCCTTGCTTTTGTTTCTTTCATTTTCTCTGTCACTCCTTTTCTCTTATTTTGTTTGATTTATTTGCTTATCTGTCTTCCACCTTCCAGAAATGTATAACAACAAATGCAGAATCATGGCATTTACTGAGTCTTGCTCACCAGTACCCTACTGTGTGCCTGATAGCATCACACTGGATGAGTTAAATCTCCTTTCAGAAATCCATTCATTTATAAATACACAATATATATATATATACACATATATATTATATACATACATAATATATACACATGAGAATTTTCTTTTAAGAAGTCGAATACCTTTAAAAAATTCTTAGTGTGCACTTGCATGTACAAGGCCAAGTCCTAGAATCCTTTTTTTTTTCCTAGAATTATTTTTATCTTGAGTATTTTTCTTTACGTAGATTCCTTTGGGAAGCCTGAAACAAAATGCCTAGACTAGGCAGGCTTTGATAACAGCTGCAGCTGTCTAGAAGCAGCTCCAGGCTGACCACTGTTGGATGAAGATGTGCATTGCCATACTGGGAAGGCTGCGTCAGGAACATCCCCTATAATCAGCACAGAATTGGTGAGATCTCCTAACATCAGGCTTCCTTATAGCAACCCTTTCAGAAGAAACTCCAAGAGCGATGTGGAGAAAGAGAAAACAACAAAAAGCGTGAAAAAAAAGAAGAGAGGAAAGAAAGTAGGAGAAATGGGGCGTGGCAGCCTTTCAGTACGCAATCAATTGCCAAGGTTACTTTGGCACAGAGAAAAAAGAAAAAGGGCAGACTGTGCCTGCCTGCAGCTTTTGTACTTCTGCCCAGACTGCAGGGGAAATGATGGGATTAAATAAAAGTGCCAGTGAAAACAGACAGAAAATCTTCGCAATAGTTTTGCCGCTCTGACTGATGAGTCACTTGAAGTGCTGACCTCCCTGCCTCTCTCAGTGCGGTCAAGAAACTGACTGTCACTCCTACAATTATGATTAATGTTGCTCCCACCGGTGACATATTGCTAGCAATAGTCTCTGGAGTACAGAAAGACTCAGTTGTCTCCGGGTGTGTTTAGTCATGGCTCTGGCAAAAGATCTGTTTGCTGGGCTCCAGGCTTAGCTTTCAACAGGCATCCTCTTGATTCTTTGTGAGACATCCTATCATGGAAGAACAGAGAGCCTGCTACAAAGAATGACGGCTAAGAAGGATAAAACATTAAATTAATTTTGGAAAAGCTTTTGTACTGAACTGCAAAATGCAGCATAATGAATAATTAAACAATTAATAATGTAATCCTCTTAAAAGCACAGAACCACTGTGTGAGAGATTAAGTGTTTAAGAGTTTCCAGTATAATGCAAATGGTAAGATGAGCCTTTCTTCCTCTCACTATTCAGGGGAATGGATGGAAAGCTCATTTCCGGGTTTTAATTAAATACTACTAAATTTGCAGTAATAAGCAGAGAACAACACTGTTGTAATGTGGAGGGATTACTAAATACAAAGGTAAGTATACAATGCCAAGACCTCTAACGTTCTTCATTCTGTTTTAATTTTAAAAATTAAGGGGCAACTCTATTTCTAAGCCACTTGGTGTACATCTCTAAACGTTAGGTTAAATATCAATTTTTAGCAATAAAAAGCAATTAGATGAAAGTATAATTGTGGTGATCTACTTAAAAAAAAACTAGAAAAACCATGTTGAATAATTGCAGAATTAAAAATAAAGTAGTTGATGCATCTAAACATTATCGTATTGCCAAACCTACCAAAGTTTTCCAGGACACGGAATTCATGTTCCCAAGAATATATTTTCAGTGTTAATAATTATCATGTTTAGGATAGCTATATAATACTTTTCTGAAATGTAATAGTCACTCATGGAGAGAGGAGAAAAGCTAAGTAAGGCTCAGGAAGTAGAGAAAACAAGGCCCTTGAATCTGGGAAGATTCACAAAGCTTCTCCCAAAGGTTATATTAGCATATATTGAGTAGAGGAGAGAGGCTTCCCAATAAGTTGCACACATTAGAGGTAGCGGCAGCTTTAGTAAGTCATCAGCCATACTGGGTGAGATTTTCAGTGATGTAGCTGCCTTTGAACCACCGGAATGAGCTCAGTAGTCCACTAAGCTGACCTCCTCAACACTTGTTTCTTTGGTGAGTTCTAAGGCCTCACCTGATGGCAAATAAGCGTTTGTTCACATATCTCCAAGGACATTCTCACAACAATTAATTCCTTGACTTCAGTTTTATTAGGAATAAAATTAACACAAGGGAAAGAATCAGGAGAACATGAGGATAAGACCATGAAGGGAGGTTAAGGAATTTCTCCCAGGAAAAATCCTGAGTCAATTGAGTAAGATACAAATGATGCATGAGTTTCAAAAGTGCCCAGTCTCATTCTGCACACATATAGCTCTGTGGAGCACATATTACGCAATGACATTTGCCTTGATGTCTGAAAGGTGACTCCAATGGCCGAAGGTAATCTCAAAGAGAAGGAGAAGGGCGTGAAGAATAGGTACTGGCCAAGAAAGACACTCTAGGGATGTAGGCTGACCACCAAGACTGTTTAGATAGTTGTCATAAAGAAAGGCCTTGCTTATAATTATTCATGAACTAGTTCACCCGTATAATTAACAGTACTTAAAAGTGGGACTTGAAGACTCACATCCAAGTCCGTGAGTTCACATGCCCTGGGTTAATGGTCTCAGGCCTAATTTCACCCTTGAACAGATCTTAAGACCAACTAGAGGGCTGTTAATTACAACAAAGGGGTAGGTATCACTACCGCTCCCTTAGGAACGTTGTGCCATGCTATTTGTTGTTGTGGTTTACCATAGCTTGGTAAAATTATTGGTTGCTTCTCTCCTTTGGATGTTTGCACGGCATCTTCTGATCCATGAAAGTTAGTTCTCGGGGTGGATAATGTCTGGTCAGTTCCAGATCAAGAACCTCTGGAACTGTGTTTATAGTACACCGTGTCTTCAGCAATAGGGCCTTACCTTCCACTTCTAGAAGGCAACCAAGAATAATAAAAATACCCTGTAATGTTTAGGGATTCTCTATCTGAAGAACAACATAGAAGAAGGCAGCTCATGAAATTTTCATTTAATTTTACTTGTAGTATATATATTTTTGGTAGAGAGTTATGAGTATGAGTCTTAGTGGCTTTTCAGGCATCCCACCATTACTCTGTCCCCTCCCCATGGCTACTTCTTTTGTATTTCTCTTCCACCCCTCCCTAATGTGAACCTCCTCCCATTTTTCCCATTTCTTCCATTTTACCCATCAATTTACTTGAACCCTTATATTCTCCTCTCCAGTGCTCTCCCACTCTGGTGATGGTACCTGTTTTCCAAAGTTACCCCAGAATAGACACTAACATCTGCACATTTGGAGCCCAGAGCCTCCATGTGACATCTCCCTTTTGGAATCTCTTACTCAACATGATGTCTTCTAGTTCCATCCATTTATCTGCAAATCTAATGATTTAGTTCATAATCCCTAACAACAACATAATCATTGGTCTTCATATGGACAGATTACTGTTGCCCTACCCCCATATTAAAGAAACTTTTACTCACAACACATTGGGACCATAACAGAAAACCACAACCATTCAAAATGCAAGGTTATGGAGTTCAAACCTAATAGATACATATACAATATAATTCCCACACCAGAGAGGTTCATTGTAGAAGTGGGAACAGAAAGAGTGTGAGAGCCAGAGTAGAGAAACTATGGACAAACACTTTCCTTGGAATTTAAAAAGCTACACACATATTTTATCATCATGACTGCCAAGCAAGGACAAAAAACAAACAAACAAACAAACAAATAATAGACATTCTACTGCAGATGGGTGAAAGCCCCTGAGGCCTCAAACCTACACAAAGAACTACAGGAAACTAAAGCATGCAGAGAATGAAGAAATATTCTTGTCCATGGAAGAGCACACCCAGTGCTTACCCAATATCAACCCAATATCAAGTGGTCAGCTCTAAAAATATACATAAAACTTATATTATACAGACTCAGTAGATGTACTTAGATATGTAGAAGTGTGTGTGTGTGTGTGTGTGTGTGTGTGTGTGTGTGTGTGTGTGTGTTTGTGTGGTGTGTGGTTGTGTCACACATATCTGGGTGGCATTCCTGTATGTATGTACTTATACAGTACATACATGGATAAAGGTCCCATGTAATAGATATAGACTATCTTCATCCATTACTTCACCTTTTTTTCTTTCTTTCCTTTTCTTTTCTTTTGCTTCTTTTCTTTTCTTTTCTTTTCCTTAGATAGAGTCTTTTGCTGAACCTAGAGTTCAAAGAGTCCGGCTGTCCAGCAAGCCCCTGGGATCTGCCTGCATCTACCCTGCCAGCACTGCTGTGGTAGTCATGTGCCACTACAACCTGGCTTTTACTTGAGCACTGGGGTCCATATTTGGTCTTTGTGCTTGGACAGCATGCACTCTAGCAACTGAGTGATCTCTGCAGCCCACTTCTTACTGATGATTTTCCATCCCAGCATCCATTTCTTCCAATATCTGTAGAAGGGGTTAAAGGTTAGTTTCTTGCAGATCATATTATTCTTTCCTGGCTGATTGCAGTGACGTAGGCTGTATAGAGTCCCTTTCTAAAAGATGGTACCAGTGATGTTTCTAAAGAAGAATAAGTTTTTGCAAACATTTAAGAAGCAAATGAGAGGGCACGGAAAGTTACAGAAAAAAAAAACAATATAGGGAGAATATTTTTTCTATTATGAAAGGCTATCTTGCAGTCTTATAACAAATTTTGCTCTATAAATTGTCCCTTCAGGGAGAATAGCCACTCAGTCAACACTGTACTTGGTAGACAAGAGAGTTTAAAAATAAAGAGCAATATTTCAATGTACAAATGTATCCAAAGGATAAAATGACAAGTGAAATACTTAAGCTAGTACAAAATAAATGAAGAAAGTCATATCAGATCAGGCACTCAGCTAAGTGCACTAAATGTGGCTAAGTTAAAAGTCGTTTTTAAGATCAAAGCTTTGTTATTTGGTATTACTCAGTTTATCAATAATAATCACAAACTTTAAAATATTTCTATCATGCAGGTGCAAATCCCAGATAATACTATGAAAATTCTCATCTCCCCCAACATTTCCATGTTGTTTCCAATTCTTTTTATTTTCCTAAGGCAATGTAAATTCCATTTCTAATGATAACCAGCGAGAGAAAAGCTGATTTGCTTTTAAAGGACTATTTTTCCAACTGGGTTTGCTGGCATTCATCTACACACTAATGAAACATGAAAGTTCAGTTCTCAACATTTAACTACCCCATGTTGACATTTGAAACCACTTTAAAGGAAAAGGGTATCATATCTGAATGTGAAGAGAATTGGGATAAAGTGTGAGAGGGCTCAGACCTAGGGCATCTTCCCTTAAGAAAATGAGCACTAGTGATATTCACTCATAAAATGAGTGGGCGAGGAGGAGTTGCGAAATGAGATCTGTACATCTCATAACATCAAGAGCTTTGAAACCACTCTAAGTAAACTGAATTTGAATGAGGTAAGATTTGAGAAAAAGCAAAATATCTGTTATTACATCTGGATTAGACCAGGCATCCCAAGTTTCATCCTGTCAGAAAGTCGGGAAATATTACCTGGCAAGGATGGAAATGTTTTTTTGGCAGATAGTGTTGATTAATTTTTCCCCCTGAGGAAAGACTGTTGTTGAGAGGGAAAGAACATTTCCAGGCAGGCAACATAAACAAGCACTGTTTCCAAGAAGCACTACTTACTAGGAACTTAGGTCACTTTACCTAAGACACTGATGTTTGGTGCACTCAGGAGTGGGACTCTAGAAGTCAAACTACCCAATGGGTTTATGCATAGCCTGGGCAGGGGCATCATTATAGAATGGGCAGGCCAGGGCAACAGCCAGTGGTGACTGACCTACCCTTATTCCCTTATTTCGCTCCATCCAGCTGTTTGTTGCTCACTATTTACACCTAACCACAAATCTCCCTCACTAGCTCTTATATTCCCTTTTAAATGACAATACAGATTCCCCAATCTCAGACAAATCTCATTTTATGCTTATTGCACTTTGCTACAGAATTGTTTTCCTTCCAATGCTGCATTTTTTCTTGTACAATCATCAAACTGGCAGAGTCTGACTAGCTTGTCAGAAAGGAAACGGTATTTGCATTTCATAGGAAATTAATCTAATCAGGAGAATGTTCAGTAAGAACCCAAGCCAGACTTGTTTACAAATGAACATTACCTGAAGGGGAGAGACTTTAATCTTATTCTAATATGACCTTCCAAAGCCTAGGACACAATTGTTTAATTCACCCTTGTTAACTCATTGTATTTAAAGTTTACTGTGCCGTATGGTTTTTCTCTGAAAATAAGGAAGCTAAAAATTACCTTATTGTAATAAAATAGAAAGCAGGAGGGAAACTAATAACAACTTTTAAGACCGTGGTGAAAATAGCTTTGCATAAAACAAGAATAAACAGCATTGCAGTCTAATTTACCTCTGCATAAAATGTAAACTGGAACTCAATGTGCGGTAAAATATTAGTATCTTTACTGCCAGCATAATCTTAACTAATCATTTCTTGTTATTTCTGTAGTTACAGTAAGTCATGTACATGAAATTTGACTGAATAAGGTTAGACCCGTAGTTGAAAAGACTGTGATTTTCTTCATTTGTTTCTTTCTTTCCTTTTTTTTATTTTTACTCCCCATTTCCTAGAATCCTTGCTCACTAATGTTCTCTTTCCCCTTTAAGCTAGTCTCAGGCATGATCAGTCTCTGCTCTTTTTAGAATGTCACCAGCCCCAAACAGGGTTTTTTCCTTTCTTTTTCTTTTCTTTTCTTTTTTTTTTTTTTAAAGCAATCTACTCCTTTGTAATACATAAACACATTCGTTAGGGACACTGTAATTATCCAAAATGAGTTGTAGTACTGCAAATTGCTTCAGTCCCCCGTCGATTTATCAGTAGTAAACATACTTTCTAATGCTTATATACACACTAAAACCTCCACCAAGGTGATGAATCGAGAGCATACATTAATATGATACAACATGCACAAATGCCATATAACCCTGTAAGTTACATTCTTCGTTTTTCCTCTCATATTGGGGGGAGGAACAAACCCTTGGCATCTTGCCATGTTTACAAAAATACCTTTGAACATGGCTCTGAATATCATAACTTCACATTTGCCATCATTTCCCTTACGGAGATGGCATTGGTCTGTAGTTGGGAGGTCTGCATCTTCACATTTTCACTTTCTGCTTCATTACTGAGTAGGTCTTATCAGCCGCCCCAGTTGCAGGGCGGACGACTGGGATTAAGCGTTCTTATTTGTCTTACATGGTTTACTCCGACAAGATTTTCTGCGCATAAGCTTCTTTGTTCAGCTGAGAACTGGATACATTGCCAAGGCATTGTAAAATTTACATCTTGCTTTTTCTCCTGTGTTCTTTCCAAAAGTGGATTGAAAAACAAAGTATAGTTTTTAATTAGAGCTCTGACTGACAATGAACGTTTTTGCCCCTGAGCTTTGGCATGGCTGATCACTGGCGAGGCTCTACAAGAAGACTTCTAGGAGATGATCACGATGTCCCTGTAATCGGCCTTCCAGCAGTGTCTGTGTCAGCTAAAGATAGTCATCAGAATTAATTTGATCATAGTCAACAATGGCAGGGACAAATCTGAAACAAATGTACTTTTCCTTTTTATCCTTATGTAATCAAAAGTGATGGCCCTGCTGACTTCAACGGCGTGCAACTGGAAGCCCTTTCTTCTCATTTCCCCCAAGTGTTTCAGGGTAAGCATTGCTTTAGTAGGTTATTACTGAGCTCAGACTCTCGTGGCTGACTTAGCCTAAAGTAGAGTCTTGAAAGGAATCTTTTTCATCTTCAAAATAGCTTCATGAACTGAATTACTTCGGCAGGGCTGATAACCAGATCATCGGAACACAAGTTTGAGAAAGCCAAGAGGACGGTAAGCCTTGTTACTTACATTGGAGAATTAGGACTAGAATGATTAACCAATCAGAGGCTCCATCTTGGAGTTTGCCGACGGTGGTGATTACTGCCCTAGCACAGGAGAAACTTTGACTTTTCTCTTCGGAAAGTTTTGATTCTTTGATTTCATAACCTGTTCCTTTTCTCTCTCCCTGGGGAGTCTGCCTCCTACCCTGTCATTTAGATATTAAATTCCTCAGGACTGAGCAGCAGCACTCTTTGTTCTCCTGCAATGTTTTCCTTTGAGGCAATCTAATCCTTGTCAGAACCTTAAGAACTCCTACAACTGAGGAAACCTAGAAATCTAAGTACAGTGTCCTGCACTGACATACAAATTCTTAAATCCAAACATTCCCTTGATTTAAGCATGTCACATCTAAGCTTAAGCACCTGGAAAGAGACTGCTAGAATTTCCTCCAAATTCTCTCTTCTTATAAATCTTTTCCCATTTTTGGCTCAAACAACAATTAACACCTATATGTTTCACTCCTATAGACTCTAGCAAAAAAAAAAAAAAAGCAAAATACTGTACCTTAAATATCATAAAATCATGACATCATAATATCATAAATTCCATAGCTCCAAAGTACATTTAAAATTGTCTCAATTATCTTTATCTCTATTTTCATCTACCTATTCAAAGATACCAGCATTGCCTCTTAATTAATTTGTAATTTATTCTACAATTTCAATCTTGCTGTGCTCTTTTAGTGAAACAGTTAATCTGATCTTTAAAAAAATAAATTGAACTTCCTGTCAATCTCATATTAAAAAGTTGTAACAGCTTTTCAAGCATTGCAGGTAAATCTAAACTCGTTGTGAAAACCTGTGAGGTCCTTCCTGATCTCTCACCTCAACAAACTAGAGGTACTTTCATTGCAAACTACATTGCAATCACCACTTTTATATATTTTGCCACAATAAGCCACACTGAAACCAGTCTGAAGCTAAGCTCTGCCCTCTGCATCGAATTCTTCATTCTCTGCTTTGGGGCAGCAGAGCTGAACCTAGGGTCATGTCTCCTGAAATATCTTTCCTAACCAGACCTTCCATTTTACTCATTTTTGTAGTTTATTGTATCTTCCATCACAGTTATTACAATTATGTTGCTTACATGTCCATTTCCATTGTCTTGGCTCATCACCTGCTGTTTAAAAGTTCATTGATTCATTGTTCAATACTCCATTTCTAACCTCTGCCACGGCACTGAATCCATAATGGGCACTCAGTGAGTCTGCACAGCTTGTACATTTAGTTTTATTTAGGCTGACTCTTAAAATATGAAAAAGTATTGGCAGCCTCTGATTATCACAAAGGACTTCCTTCCAATGAAGGAAGTGTCTAAATATGAGTCAGTAATAAATGTATGCATAATGAAAGTAGTATTGCCTACAAACACAGAGAGGAGGTTAAAAATTCAAAGAGACAGGCTGGAGAGATGGCTCTGGGGGTAAATTACTTGCCCAGCATGAGCTCCTGAGTTTGGAAAACTACATGCAATGTCAAGACACACAGATCTCAGGGGCTTCCTGTAGAGACATTACAGCAAACTTCACTGTGTTCAGTGAGATATGTTGTCCCCCAAAATAATATGGAGAATGACAGAGAAAGACACTCAGTGTTGAACTCTCCACATGGGCTTTCATGGGCTCTCTCTCTCTCTCTCTCTCTCTCTCACACACACACACACACACACCAAATGAAATGAAGAGCAAAAACAGTGATGACTTGTTCATGTCTCTAAATGAGTACTAATGATATAAAGCAAAGCAGTTAAAAATTCCAGCTAAACATGGTGGTTCCTTTCCTTTCTTGTAATCCACTCAGGAAGCAAAGGCATGTTTCAGCTAGATCAAGACAAGTGGTCTCATCAAAATGAGTACAGTCTAGGGCTACATAAAGAGACTCCATCTGGAACAGCAATAACAACAAACAAAAGCAAAAGAAACAAGCAAACAAAAACAGCACTAAAGAGTTGGCTTAGTCAGTAAAGTCTGTGCTGGGCAAGCCTAAAGATCTGAGTTTGATTTCCCACTGCTCACATATGTAGTACAGCAGCCTGCATCTATAATTCTAGAACTTGGGAAGACAAGGGAGAAGGGTGCTGCAGCTCTCTGGTCAACAAGCCTGGTAAGCTCCAAGTGTAGAGAGAGACCCTGTGTTGAAAAACAAATGGAATAAGATATCGGAAGATCCCCAGTGTACCCAGTGTTGAACATACACATGCACCTACAAATATATGGCTACATATGTATACAACCTTACACTCATAAGCCTACACACATATATATAGCACACATACACACACATACACACACACACACACACACACACACACACACACAGAGAGAGAGAGAGAAAGAGAGAGAATTAAAGAGTCAGAATGAGGATGTCGATAAAATATTATCAAGGCTTTAAGAAAAATCAATTACAATGTTTGCATTAAAGAGAAAAAGAATGCAATAAATGTTTAAAGTCACTGCTTGTGCTACTATTAAAACTCTGAAGGTTTATATATAAATCTAATATATGCAAGTTCTCTAGCAACCAATTATAAAATGATGTCCTTAGGTTAAAATATGAATAGATATTAGGACTAATATAACATTTCATGAATTACAGTGTGCAATACTGAAAATGTCACATGTTCAAAAAACATAATTCCAACTATGTATTTGTGTGTATGTATTTCAGTGTGGTTTAGCAAGCTAATTATCAAATTAGTCACACAACAGGACATCTATAGTTAATAATAATGTATTGTATGTTCAATATCGCTCAGAATAAATGCCTCACAACAGAAAATGATAAATGGCATGATAGATATGTTAATTAGCTTGATTTAAGCACTGAATATTTTATACATGATCCAAACAACAGATTGTATGCCATAAATATATACAACTATTGTTTGTCTATTGAAAATAGCATTAATTAAGAGACAAGAAATGCAAGGGACCAAAAAATCATTTTGAAAAGGGAGAGAAAGGGAGACTTTTGGATAAGATATTACAAATTTTTTGTAATGATAGAGTTGTAATAAGCTGCAATATTACAATGTTGTGGGACAAGGAATATATCTGGATGTGTGAAGTGCTGAGTTAATGTTTGTTGCTGACATGAGCTGGCCATGTCAAGGACCAATACCTCATACCTATAGGAAGTTGGCAAAGCCTTATCAATGACCCCCAGGTGAGGCTCAGAGTGGTGGTTGAAGCCTTCTGCTGAGCTCAGTGCAAAAGTTTATGAGGAACATAGAAAATATGCAGTATTTATATGCAATATGCAATATGTAGCTTTCTCCCCATAGATGTTTATGGCCTGAAGACTGCTCCCCTACAGCGACTGCTCTTTCTAAGATGAGCTAAGCTTGCCTCCTTGTTCAGCTGTACCTTAAACTATGCTTAATTGTTCTGTACCCAATAGCCCCACCTACCTGTCTAACTGTGTATGATAAATATGCCACATGTCCCTAGGACTGTGGCTTCTCCATCAGAGATCCCAAACAACTGGATCCAAGCTTTTCTGTATCAATTTGGGTTAGTGTCTATTCTTCCTTCATTCACTGGTCTCTCCTAGTCGAGGTTCTGGGACCCAAGTATCACAAGATATAGCAAACTGGCTCTCTATCAGGTACCAGACAAGTGGCACATGACTGATAGAAACTCATGGAGAAGAAAGAATGCTCTCAAAAGAAAACTAATAAAGGTAAAGGGAGAAATAAAAGGATAGACAGAAGCCAAAGGATAAAAGACATATAGTAGATAAAGACATATAAGTAGATGAAGAAACAAAGGAAGAGAGGAGAGCTCATTTCAATTCATTACACATAAAACCAAAACCAAGAAGATTCTCATGACAGGCAGTTAGACATTCGTGCTTTGGGGCAGATTTTGGACCACCACAGAAGTGGAGTGAAGGCATTGAAGTTTCAGTTTTTTTATTGAGTCTGGGAGGTATATACTTGGTTTCCAGGGTAGGAGTTGAGGGAGATGAATTTGACCACTTGAAATGAATGAATGAATGAATGAATGAATGAATGAATGAGTAAGTAAGTGAGTGAGTAAGTGAGTAAATGGAAAAATTGTAGTGTGGACACAGATGAGGCCCTAAAAATATTCTCATTTATTTTGGTTTAAATGCTTTCATGCCACCTTTGGAAAACAAAATGAAGGAACAAAAAAGAGCAGTACATAAGTGAAGGAGTCTAGTGGTGGGACTGTGGGCACCTGTCCAGGCAGACTGGCTTAGGGTATGAGCTATCAGTGGGCACTGCAGGCGTCAGCTCTTTGCAGTGGCCTAGACTGGTTGCTGGGCCAGCCGGGGGCAAGGCTAGCCAGCACGGAGACAAAGGCCACAAAGGTGCTCTATGTGCCAAGGCAGCTGCAGTACAGCTGCTGAGATTAAGAAAGTGTCCAATAGCAGCAGACCTCACAGATGGAGGAGCTGTGACACCAAAGAGAAAATCTTGGTTGGGTAAATGCTACCTTATAAAAAGAAAAATCCAAATAACACAAAGGTAGTATTTCTGATATGTCATATATCTAGTAATTAGTAATTGTATCCATATAGGAGGGAAGACCACTCAGGCAAGAAGTCAACTGAGCCCATAGTTTTTCATGCAGTGGCTGCACTACATCCTCCTATATCTGTTTATGCTAATGAGCCCTTCCATTTTGGGGGACATTTCCCAGTGGGCTCCATTCAACAATTTAGGGCTGTTTACAACTCTCTGACTTGTATGGGACTTATTACATCCTGCAAATTACTAACACACATATGTGAGAACAGCTCCTTATAATAACGAAATACAATTGGGAATTATTTGGGATACATCTCCTACATCCACAACAATGATGGCGTGAATGAGGCACAAATGCACCAGTACATCTTAGAAAAGCAAAAGACTTATGATCTAATTGCTTTCTCCTTGCTAATATTGCAAAAGCAGTCCTTTTTTGTGTGTAGAAATCCATGTTGTAAGAAAACTCTACAAACTATTGCTGCATTAGCAATAGATAAACACTTTAGTTAATTGGTTAATTTAGTTATGTAGTTAGTCATGTGGTTAAAAACTCAAAACAAGGCTTAAACCAAACTGCATCATTTGGAGGATATAATACGAGTGGGTAACAACCGTAGAAAAAATGTTAAAAATCTGCTCAATTTAAATACACATTGAAAAAGTACTGCATAGCCCCAGATTTTAGAGGAAGACTACAATAGCAAAAGTTAGTAAAGAAGCAGAGGAAAAGATTTTCAATCCATGTTCTTAGTAGGTTGAAATAATCATTTTGAGACACATGCTGCATATACTTCCTGGAAGTTCTGGGACAAGTGTACCTGGAATAGGTGTATTCTCTACTTGCAACAATGTTGTCACTTTTGACCTCAGTTTCTGACTTTTTTGTCATAGTAATAAATGCAGGAAAAACTTTATTTTGGATCATGGTTCCAGGGGCTTCAATTTATGAAGGGGTACTCTTATTGATTTTATTCCTGTGTCAAGGCAGAAATATCATGGAGGAAGAATGTGTCAGATGAAATCTCTTTGTCTCAGAGTAATAGAATGGAACCAATGCCAAGACATACCACTGGAAAAACTGCCATCAGTGAAACATTTCATCTAATGAGGCCCTCTTCAAGAGTTCTCACCTCCTAGCAGTCTGTACAATTTTTTTTTTAAATACTATTCATTATGTCAGAGCTTTCACAGTCTGTCTCTAGAAAAGTCTTCATTCAGACACATCCAGAAGTTCATTTTTGCTAATCTCTGAGATGTTCTTCAATCTGATCATATAGAGTCAAGGTTAAGTACCACATACTCATACTAAAAATGGTTCAGAACTCCATCAGCAGTAGAGAGTGTAAGTACATAAAATAATGTTCACTCATTTGATGGAAAACCATAATGTAACGATACATCGCAATCTATTATTGCATCAGTCATGGGTACAAATAATAGTGTGATTTATTTGATTAAACTCTTAAAACCAGGCTAACCTAAGTTTCATTGTCCAGGGTTGCATACAAGGCAATAAAACTATAAGTAACAAAAGCTAGAGGTATGTCCTGATATCCTTAGGAGGGAGGGGAGGGAGTGTGAGGAGACAAGTAATCAGAGCTGCATTTAGAAGAGAGGAAATACTGCAATTGCTGACTTGAATGCTATGTCACCGTGTCCACTTTATAACTTGTGGAGTTGTATAGTTATACCTATTTGAGAAAGGGTTGCTAGGTAGGAAGTTGCTGGTCAAAAACAATGGTGATAACTTGTTTATATTATCCCCTGCTTGTTTGCATTTAACAATATCAGCCATCTTATTCTCTTGTTCAGACAAAAGGTAAGGAGTATTCATTGCTGCTTCACTATTCTTTTCCAGACCTTTAAAGCCATTGTTCATTACAAAGCCCCTGAGCATATCAGTTTTTAAAACCACTACTAAGTGACCAATATAACCTTTATACTTCTAGTACTAGATTAGTAATGGAAAATAGGCTTCACCAGTCATGTCAAAAACTTCAAATCAGCATTATGTCTGTACACAGTTTAATAACGTGTGTGATGTGGTTATCACAAAAAGTCAAATGTTCCCCACTAAACACTCCCCACTTATCCATATATTTAATCCCAGTGGATAGGAAGGAAGGAAGGAAAGAGGGAAAAAAGGAAGGAAGGGAGGAAGGAAGGGAGGGAGGGAAAACAGAGAGAGGTCCTCCTATACAGTCTCCCTGAGATTTTCAACATTCCTCACAATCATCCATCTTCCTTTGCAAACAGTTTCTTTTCTAAACAATTCTTGCTTGGGGTTCATCTATTTCTTTTTTTTTTCTTTTTTTTTCTTTTAGATATTTTCTTTATTTACATGTAAATTTCTCCATTCCCAGTTTCCCCTCCAAAAAACAAAACAAACAAACAAAAACAACAAAAACAAACCCCTGTTGCCTCCCACTTCCCCATGCCTGCCACCCCGCCCTCTCCCACTTTCTGGCCTTGGCATTCCCCTACACTGGGGCACAAAACCTTCACAGGGCTGAGGTCCTCTCCTCCTATTGCTGAGGGGTTCATCTATTTCTACCAGAGACTCTCTTACCAATAAGAATAAGAATCTGGAACAAAGGGACCTCACATCCATGGTAAACCTCTCTAAAACAGATTTTTTTTTCAAGTCAATTATATTTTACATATTTTTTTATAAAAGACTGAAAAGTCATTTCTTTCATCAAAATATACATAGATAATAACAAATTCCTAATTTCATGGAATTTTCTGTGTTATTTTGTTTGTTTCATTTTAGCTTGGTTTTTTCATGGGGAAGTGGGCTTATTTTGGTCTCTAAGTTTTGGACATGTTCAAAGAGAACTCAAGATGAAGTGAATAATGAATTGTACTTACTGGTCGATTTCTCAGTTGTATAAAATGTTTTAAGAAATGTAGTTTCGAGTTCCTAATTAATACTATAAAGAGAATATTTCCAACATGTTAGCAACTGCCTGAAAAAAAGTCTTGCTTCAGCAAAAACAGCTGTCAGCTGAGTTATCAATTTAAGTAAAGTTGTAAAGACTTAGTCTCTGTTTTCTTCCAAGTTTCCTATATCGGGACATCTGAATTTGTGGAAGAAATATTTTGAGCCCTCTGTGGTGCATACATGGTGTGTGTCTGTCTCTGTGTGTGTGTGTGTGTGTGTGTGTGTGTGTGTGTGTACACTTGCTTTTTGAATTGATCAACCTGTGGAAAAGCATTAAACTAGTTGCAATATCAATATTTTCACAATAAACTCTTGCAAAGAGACACACAAAAAAAACCCAGAATTTTATTTTCTCTTTCTGAAATCTGATGTCCAAGATCAATCAACAGGTTTAGCTTCTCTAAAGACGTCTTTCCTTGACTTATAGGTGGCTCCTTTGTACCACACAGCACAGCACACATATTTGTTGTTTCGTCTTTCTCATTCAAACTCTAATTAGATTGAACAACAGCATTATGATTAAGAATTCATTTAAATTATTCATATCTGTCTAGTATATCTGGAAATATAGTCAAAATGATGATTTGCAACTGAATATATGCATTATCAGGACCAACAGAATGCAAGCATTTTTGCCCTGGTAAAGTTACACCTAGCCATTGTGCAGAGTATCCAAGAGAGTACAATGCCTTCCAAGGTGAATAGCTCCACACTGTTGTTCTACAGAATAAAACATAAAATGCATTCTCTGTTCCCCCAACCTTTCAATTATAAGACAAAAACTTATATGCTTAAGAGTGTAGAAATATAAACTAATACATAAATATCTGTAGATCTTTTGCAGAAGACTGGATCCTCCAAACTCTAAAGGAAGCAAGAAGGAATGGGCAGTAAGTACTACAGCCCTTCCTGAAAATAACTCAAAAGCATTTCCCTTTTCCAAATGTCCATAGTAGGTCTTCTTAGGTAGTCCTTTTTTTATATGTAGTTGATCTCTCTCTCTATCTACCTCTCTGCCTCTCTATCTCTCTATCTATCTATGTATCTATCTATCTATCTATCTATCTATCTATATATCTCTATCTATCATCTATCTATCATCTCTTCATTGTATGCTGTATACATTTGTTTGCAAGAATATGTCTCTCTCTCTATCTCTGTGTGTGTGTGTGTATGTGTGTGTCTGTGTGTGTGTGTGTATCTGTGTGTGGGGGTTCACATCATCATGCCTGGCTTTTTAAATGTATTTTTTTAGAATTTTATATTTTAGTTATATATTTACATCACTTTCATTTCTCTCTCCCTAATTCTAGTTCTCACATGTTTCATCCAACTCCCTTTCAAATTCATGGCTTCATCTTCTTTCATTATTGGTATACATATATTTGTTTGAGTACATGTGTGTGTGTATACCTACACAGCTGACTGTGTGTCCATTTTAATGTTGCTCATGTGAATATTTCTTTAAAACTGACTGATTAAGAAACCTACCTTTGTTATGTGGGTTTCAGGAATCAAACTCAGGTCCTCACAGGCTTGCAAATCAAGCATTTTAATTGCACTACTTTTTCATCTCCCCACCCCACCCCCCCACACACAAAGCAACAAACAGAAACACAGAAAGGACAGTAGATCCCAAATCTGGCACAGAACTAGAGTTTACATTTTCCCCTCAGGTTTCTCAGCTCGTCTCTTTTAATCCATTCTCTTTAAGGCTAAATTACTTTCAGATATGATGTCTATCTGTGTCATCTCTTGCTATGTGTTTGAACATTTTACTGTTTCCCATAGATTTCATTATAATCCTGATAGCTGGAGAAACAACACCCATGACAATCAGACTCCATCATACCATCTAACTATCTACATCTTGCTATCCCACTTTGGGCATGTGTTGATCCAGATATGGGGATCTCTAGAGTAGCTTACTGGTTCTCTCTTGCTTTGCATAGAATTCTCATTTTACTATACCTGTGCCCAAGATAATGCTCAGCTTTAAGCCACAACTCAGTGGCTCCTATATGAGTTACTTCCTTTCTGACAAGGCAGATCAGTGTAACTCCAGGCCCCCACAGGGTACCACTATTCATAGCTATACTATAGTGCCCATGATATTATACTATAATTGTTACTTTCTATCTAAGCCTACCCTGCAGGCTGAGGCAACGTCATCATCACTTCTTATGTACATTTGTAGCCTCAGCTTTCCACACATGGTAGCTCATTAAGTGTGGTTTTGCTATTCAACTTAATGCATTTTTAATCTCTCAACAAACATGCACATAAGTATTTAGAGTCCAGTAGGCAGGACTCTCACCAGAGCTCTAAGATAGCTATGATTAAGTTAGATATGTGACAGGCCCTTGTTGAGCTAAATCTCTACTGGAAACACTGTTGTGTTTTATAAAGAGAAGAAGGCAGTGATATGCTAGGTGGAGGCGTGGTACGGAACAGGGGAAGTAGGTGCCTCGCTGGGGCTAATGCTGAGGCATCCCTTCTCCTTGAGGTACCAGACACAGGATGGTATAGTATAGAATAGAGTTTATTCGGGGGGTTGAGGGAGTAGAGACCGAGAAATGCAGAGAGAGAGAAAGAGTAGAGGAGTAGAGACTGGCCATGAGAGGGAAGAGGGCAATGGGGAGAGAAGGGGAAGAGGATAAGGAAATAGAGCAAGAAGAAAATAGAAAAGAGAGCAAAAAAAAAAATAAGAGGGGGCAAGCAGCCCCTTTTATAGTGAGTCAGACACATCTGGCCATTGCCAGCCAACTGTGGGGCAGAGCATAGACTAAATGCCACCAAATATAAATATTAAACAATTCACTGCAAAGTGATGATTTCACTACTTCTTCAAAGAAGGAAAGATGAGAATCTATTTCCATTTGTCATAGATCAACTGACAATCTAAGGAGGAAATAGTTAAGCAAGATTTTCCTAAGAAAACTGAGAGTTGGGGAGGAGACTGATAATTGGAGGAGGTATAGGGAAAGAAAAGGAGAGGAGAGATAAGAGATTAATAAGGTCATTGTGCTGATAATGCATCTAAGGCTAGGTGATATGAATTATTATTATACAACACTTTATCTTAAACAATTTAGTTGAACTTACGGAAAAACCATATCCACTTATTTTTCATTGATTGCAGTGGAAATTTATTTTTCCTAATACATTAGCATTATTAAAAGAATAAGTGAAAAAAGTTAGTAGAAGTAAATAATGTAATAATAACAGCACACACATCTACAGCATCATTATTAAGGACATGAGGTAAATACAAATGATGTAGAAAAAATAATTCTAAGAAAGTGAGGGACATGTGTGAAGGACTTAGGAAAAAGAACATGAAGGACAAGGAAAATGCTAAAAACCCTGTGTGGATAAAGCTCTAAGGAGAAAAGGACAAATATTAGAAGACAAGGCCTAGAATATCAGTAGAAAAAAAGACATAACCAACTAAGAATATTTTTGAAGAACTCTATTACGGAAAGGTGGGATAATCTGAGAAAACTCAGTAGAAATAGACAGGAATATAGCATGCAGAAGAAGAATCAGTTGGGTATTGCTTAGTCCCCAGCAAGAAAGAGAAATTGGGAGGGGGAAAGACCTCCACCACTCCCTACAGTGCAGAGTAGGTGGGCTTAATTTTCTCAAACAAAATCAGAGAAATCTCAACCCCAAACATAAATAACTTGTCCAGGATCAAACATCTACTAAGTAAATATCAATGCGTAATCAAAGGTAAATATTAAAATTAAAATTACAGTGGGTATTTTTTGTTGCATTTAAAAATAATGCTTCAGCGATGCCCGCCTGGCAGGCAACAGGTACTTCTGATTTTCTGAGATTCTCATTCAGAACCAACAGAATTCCCTTCCCTTATCCATAATTTCCATACCTTTCTCTAACTTACCAGGAAAAACTATTCACTATAACACACTCCCGTATAGGATCAGCACTTAACTATAAAGCCTACTTTTGGTATTGTCTAGCTCCAAAAGTAATTTGTACTTAATAAAATACCATTAAAAGACATAGAAAAGTAAGTCTCATCCTCAGGAAAAAAGTCAGATCTTTAAAAAAACAAAAAATAGACATAACTCCACGAAGCTTAGGAAATTTGATTTCCCAAGCTTAACATTTACACGATGCTTGGGGTTCCATAAACCTTGTTTAGAATATTAGAGTTACTTTAACTTATTCTTTTTAGAATAAATCACATTTACAGAAGCACATTTATAAAAGGCTTGTGAAGACAATGGCATGTGTAATAAATAGAATTGTTGTTTCTGTTCTAGTCAGAACACTTGCTAAACACCCACTAGGTACCAGAGCTTAATGGAATAGAATATGAATTAACACATTTCATCGTCAAAAATTTTTTTCAGTGCCTTGACTTTTTTTCTATTACTAGGTGTAGGCAAATACAGTTTATTGTATCATATTAGATATCAGTATGTTATCGAATGTAATTTTTATAACAGCAAACGTTTTTAGATTATATGAACACACATACATTAAAAGCATTTGAAATAAATCTATTACTGTACATGTTCCTTCTGACCAAGACTACTGTTCCTACTGTCAGCCTGGAGCGAGTTATTTGAACCTGGATTTTAACTCCTAAAAATAAAGAGCTATAAAGGAAGCAATTGTAAACTAGAGATTGGACAAAGGTGCTATTCCCATGACAGTGTAGTAAAACCTCAGATGTGTTATATGCTCTGTTATGATGGGGTGGTATATGGTGACCAACTTTGTTTTATGATGGCAACTTGGACTTCTTATTTAATTTCTTCTCTTTAATTGACCAGTTTAAATTTTTTTCTTAGCAACTTCTGTCTTTTCTCCTTCCTCAGTCTATATTGTTAGGTTACACAGTGTTTCCAAAGATGCTGAGATGACTCATCACTTAACAGCACCAGCAGCTTTAACAGAATACCTGCGTTTGATTCCCAACAACCACATGATGACTCACAACTATGCGTACATCCAGTGTTGGAGTTTGTGGGAAGCCGACCAAGCTACATTGCAGAACTCCATTCCCATGAGTATACGAGCAGCACAAACATGTATTTTGATCATAGCCACTCTTAACCCTGTCCAAATTATCCTAGACTCCATCCTGGCATACCTCTTTCATATATATATATATTCAGATATATATATACATACCTCTTTCATATATATATTCATATATATTCATACATACATATATATAAATATGTATATGTATATGTATGAATATATTAATATATTAATATATTAATATATTAATATATTAATTAATATATTAATATGAATATATGTGAATATATGAATATATATGTGAATATAGATGAATATAGATGAATATATATGAAAGGATATATATATATACATATATATGTATATATGTATATATATATATATATATATATATATCCTTTTCTTATTTACTTTATAGCCAGTGTACTCAACTAGAGCTGCCCATGTGCTTATGGGTGTCAAGCCATCTATTGTAGCATGGACAACCAATGAGAGGACAGACACCTGAAGAAGAGTGACTTTTCCTCTCCTAGTAGCGATGAGCTTTCAATAACTCTTAGCTAAGGGTGAAGTTTAATGACCTCCCCTACCCATGTGTGGAAATGTTGACTCAATAAAATACTCTCAACCAAATACAAGAACCCATCAAGAATATCCACCATGATCAAGTAGGCTTCATCCCTACTTGGGGAGAAGGTAGGGAAGGAAGGGATTTGTAAAGAGGGATTGGGAGGAGATAAGAGAGGGAGGCTGTGATTGGGAAATTAAGTGAATAAATAAATTATTGAAAATAACTACATAAGTTATCTTTAATTCCCCTTTCTCTAGCATCTCTTTGTCAGCCTTACATTACTGTTTACTCAACCTAGCTAGGGATTCCATGATATTTTCCTTCTGTACCTGCACTTATGCTAAGTGTTATGAATGCTACATTATGCGGAGTCAGACTTGTTTAGTCATACTTAAGGAGGGTAGAGCCTGATTTTTGTCAGAAAATTAATAGCAAAACGCCTTGTTCGCTGATTTTTAAGTTGAAGTCTATATTATTCTATAGTATTTTTTTATCTTAAGTCTAGACTACTCTCAGTGTTCAGACTTTCGGTGACATCTCTGCAATGTCCACAAGGTTTAGCAAACCTCTACATTATTTAACTTCTCAATACACTGACCTTTTCCTTTAACTTATAGGTTAATGTTTAGCCACAACCTTGAAAACAACTGATTTCTAGGCAGATCACTTCTCTTGTACTTTCTTTTACTCTATAGTTCCTGGTCTCACAAATGCCAGCAACCCACTGGTATTCAAGTCTAACTTCTTTCTCCCAAATACAGCAATCTCTCCTTGGGCTTGATTTTTGCTCTGCACTCTGTAAACTGCCCATAGGAAGATAGGTTCCTTAGTCTTGGGCACCATACCATGTGTTACTAGGCATGCTGACATCACAAATGCAATTGTTTCATATAGAAAGTCTAAAACAGTTGCTCCTTGTATTGTGCTCACTGTGATGGCTTGGTGGCTGTTCCAGTGTCCTCCATAACTCTGTCCTGTCTACAGTTGGAGGCCTTATGATCTGCTGTTTATGAGTGTGAATGTATACTCATAACATAAAACATTATCTTCCTTGGTGAGTCAAAAGCAAAGACAATTTTGAGTACTTCAACAGTCTGAAGTTTTGCTCTAGTGGATGAATGATTATTTGGTTGGTTTGTTATTTGGTTGGGGTTGGTTTGTTATTTAGTTGGTTGGTTGGTTGGCTGGCTAGCTGGCTGGCCAGCACAGTTTTAAAGACATAGGCTTCATGATATTAACCTTTTAGTTTGATTGGTGGCAATATATATCAGATTTTTTCCATCAATTTTTATTAGATATTTTATTTATTTACATTTCAAATGCTCTCCTCTGTACTGGCTAGTTTTGTGTGCCAATTTGACACAGGCTGGAGTTATCACAGAGAAGGGAGCTTCAGTTGGGGAAGTGCCTCCATGAGACCCAGCTGTGAGACATTTTCTCAATTAGTGATCAAGTGGGTAGAGCCCTTTGCGGGTGGTGCCATCCCTGGGCTGGAAGTCTTGGGTTCTATAAGAGAGCAGGCTGAGCAAGCCAGGGGAAGCAAGCCAGTAGGGAACATTCCTCCATGGCCTCTGCATCAGCTCCTGCTTCCTGACCTGCTTAAGTTTCAGTCCTGACTTCCTTTCGTGATAAACAGCAATGTGGAAGTAAGATGAACAAACACTTTCCTCCCCAACTTGCTTCTTGGTCATGGTGTTTTGTGCAGGAATAGAAACTCTGACTAAGACATCCTCTTTCCTGTTTTCCCCTCCAAAAAGTCCCCTGTCCCCTCCCTCCTCCCCCTGCCCAATACCCACCCTCTCCCACTTCCTGTCCCTACACTGGGGTATTCCCCTACACTGGGGCATAGAGCCTTCACAGGACCAAAGGCCTCTACTCCCATTAATGACCTGCTAGGCCATCCTCTGCTACATATGCAGCTGGAGCCATGAGTCCTACCATATCATCTTTAGTTGGTGGTTTATTCCCTGGGAGCTCTGGGGATACTAGTTAGTTCATATTGTTGTTCCTCCTATGGGGTTGCAAACCCCTTCATCTCCTTGAGTCCTTTCTGTAGCTCCTTCATTGAGGACTCAGTGCTCAGTCCAATGGATGGCTGTCACCATCCACTTCTGCATTAGTTAGGCACTGGCAGAGCCTCCCCAGAGACAACTATACCAGGCTCCGTTTAGGTTTGGTAAATATTTTGGGGATAGATCCCCAGGTGGGGCAGTCTCTGGATTGTCATTCCTTCAGCCTCTGCTCCATACTTTATTTATAATAGCCAGAAGCTGGAAAGAACCCAGATGTCCCTCAACAGAGGAATGATACAAAAAAATGTGGTACATTTACACAATGGAGCTACTCAGCTATTAAAAACAATGAATTTATAAAATTCTTAGGGAAATGGATGGATCTAGAGAATATCATCCTGAGGTAACACAATCACAAAAGAACACACATGGTATGCACTCACTAATAGGTGGATATTAGCCCAGAAGCTCAGAATACCCAAGAGATAATGCACAAACTACATGAAACTCAAGAAGGAAGACCGGCCGGGCAGTGATGGTGCATGCCTTTAATCCCAGCACTTGAGAGGCAGAGGCAGGTGGATTCTGAGTTCTAGGCAAAAAAGAAAAAGAAAAAGAAAAAGGAAGACCAAATTGTGGATACTTTGATCCTTCTTAGAAGGGGAATCAAGCCACCCATGAAAGGAGTTGGAGAGACAAAGTGTATATCAGATTTTTTTGTCCGTTATGCTCATTGCCTGAGTAGATTTTTCAAACATGACATAAGTATGTGTTTTTATTAGATATTTTCTTTATTTATATGTCATATGATATCTTCTTTTCCAGTTCTCCAAAAGAAATAAAATAAAAACAACAAAAAACAAGAAAAAAAAACCTACTGTTCCCCCACCCCTCCCTCTGCTCACCAACCCACCCTCTCCCTTTTCCTGGCCCTGGCATTCCCCTACATTCCCCTGGGGCATAGAACCTTCACAGAACCAAGGGCCTCTCCTGCCCTTGATGACCAACTCGGCTATCCTCTGCTATACTGCTGCTGGAGCCATGAGTCCCACCATGTGTACTCTTTGGTTGGAGTTTTACTCCCTGGGAGCTCTGAGGGTACTAGTTAGTTCATATTGTTATTCATCCTAAGGGGCTGCAAACCCTTCAGCTCCTTGGGACCTTTATCTGGCTCCTTCATTGGGGATCCTGTACTCAGTACAATGGATGACTGTGAGCCTCTACTTCTGTATTAGTCCTGTACTGTCAGAGCCTCTCAGGAGACAGCTATATCAGGCTCCTGTCATCCAGCATTTGCTGGCATCCACAATAGTATCTGGATTTGATGACTGAATATGGGAAAGATTCCCAGGTGGAACAGTCTCTGGATTCTCCTTCCTTCAGAATCTGCACCATCGTTTGTCTATGCAACTCCTTCCATGGGTATTTTGTTCCCCCTTTTAAGAAGGAACAAATAATCCACACTTTGGTATTTCTTCTTCCTGAGCTTCTTGTGGTTTGTGGGTTGTACTTTGTGTACTCCTATCTTCCGGGATAATAACCACTTATCAGAGAGTGCATACCACATGTGTTCTTTTGTGATTGGTTAACTCGCTCAGAATGATATTCTCCAGATCCATCGACTTCCCTACGAATTTCACAAATTCATTGTTTTTAATAGCTCCATTCTGTAGATGTACCACATTTTCTGTATTCATTACTCTGTTGAGGGACATCTGGGTTGTTTCCAGTTTCTAGCTATTATAAATTAGGCTGCTATGAACATAGTGGAGCATGTGTCCTTATTACATGTTGGAGCATCTTC